>NC_067400.1:194484107-194789695 GCF_016432865.1 Antechinus flavipes | reverse complement strand
GTCTCTTAGGCTATCCTTGATACAAAGATAGTTTTCAACATTCACCCTTGCAAAACCTTGTGTTCCAAATTTTTCTCCTTCCTTCTCTTTTCTTTGCCCTCCCCTAGACAGCAAGCAACCCACAGTAGGCTAAGTATATGCAATCATTCTAAATGTATTTCTATATTTTTCATGCTATGCAAGAAAACAAATCGGATCACAAGGGAGAGGAAACATGAGAAAGAAAAAAAAAAAAACAAGTAAAATAACACTACCACCACCCCTCAAAAAAAGATGAAAATACTATACTTTGATTCACATTCAATCTCCATAGTTCTCTCATTGGATGCAGATGAGTCTTTTCATAACAAATATATTGGAATTTCCTTGAATCACCTCATTGTTGTAGGAAGCCAAGTCCCTCATAGTTGACCATCAAATAATCTTGTTGTTGCTGTGTACAATGTTCTTTTTGTTCTACTCACTTAACATCAGTCCATGTAAGCCTTTCCAGGACTTTTTGAAATCAACCATGCCAATGAGATGATTTTTAAAAATTATTTTACTAATTATAAATATACAACAAATTATTTAAATAACTGTTCAACAAGGAAATACAGCTTTCCAGGTATCTACCTATAGAGACAGACCCAGGTTAATAACAATACCTGAATAGGAATAAACAGTTCTTCAAACCTTCAGCGTTGCCCTCTCTCCTTGATATTGGTTTGTATAAGATTTCCCCCAAAATGGGCCTTAGTTTATTTAGTCTATTCCCTTGCAAATCCCAATGACTAAAAGCTATGCGTGAACTTTAAATCATTACATTCATATTGTCTAATCAGCCCCTTAGGACACAAAGCCAAAGCAAAATAAATGATGCTTAAGACAAGAATTATTGTTAAGAATATGTTTTCATTATATTGGAACCATTTTTGACAGATATGTATGTTTGTATTACTAAACTAGAATTTTCTCCTGATAATTCATGTGCATGAGAATACTTATTAAATTTCCTCCTCTCTTTCCTCGGCAAAATTGTGTGCTTTTAGTTCAGTACAGATCTCCATATGCTCCCTGCCTGACAAGATTCCTCAAAATGCTGGTAGTTAACAGATGTAGGCTATGTTAATTTCTTGACATGTATGAATATTATAGCATTTCTAGATTGAGAAGGTTCTCGGATCTATTAGCCCCAATCTCTCCTGAACTCCAATCTCCCATCTGCTATTACATATGGGACAATTTCGAACTAGGTGTCCTATAGACATCTTAAACTCAATACTTTCAAATGTGAACTTTCCCCTAAAAATCTTCTCTCTTCCTAATTATTCCATTACTGCTAAGGGAACAAAGAGTAAATATCTCCCCTACCCCTGCCTTTTCCTATAATATACTCATCCTGGAGTGTTCTCTTAGACCAGCCAGTCATTTGATGCTATTTGGTGCCTTCCTGCTTTATTCAACAATAAAGCCTTTTCCTTTGAGAAACTAGTCGGGTACCTAGGTAATTCTTATTTATCTAACCTGTTTTCCCACTGTATTTCCATTGTTCTTTCTAGAAAGTCTGAATGGCAGTTGGTTGCTGTGTTGTTTTTTTCCTATTCTAAAGTACTGACTTTATTCCCCCCACCCTGTGGCAACTGGAATTAAGTGACTCGCCCAGGATCACACAGCTGGGAAGTGTTAAGTGTCTGAGGTCAAATTTGAACTCAGGTCCTCCTGACTTCAAGGCTGGTGCTCTAACCACTGGGCCACCTAGCTGCCTCTCTGACTTTAATTTCTAAGACACTTAACATTTAATGAAACCTTTTGGACAACAAATTCAAACCTTTGATTTGTTTATTGAATATACTGATAGTTATGGGAAGCAGGATATTCTTTTTTCAGGGGAAAGATATGTTTATTGAATATACAGATAAGAGTTAAAGGAAGAAGGATATTCTTTTTTCAGGAAAAAGGGGTGTGTGTGTGTGTTTGTGTGTGTTGTGTGTGTATGTTTGTGTGTATGTATGTGTGTGTGTGAGAGAGAGAGAGAGAGAGAGAGAGTGTGTGTGTGTGTGTGTGTGTGTGTGTGTGTGTGTGTTCCTGTGTATATACACTCAGCAAAGTTGAGCTGGAGAAGGAGCTATAAATGAAAGAAGGCTACTTTTATTGTTAAAGGATGAGACCAGTATTGAATGATACTGGTTTTCTTTCCCTTTGTAGAAAAAAATAAAAGCACTCTGAAAGTAGTGCACTACAAAAGGGAAGGGGAAGAAAAACTAATATTGTTTCAGAATGAGAGCTTGCAAGCTTCTCATGCTTCAAAATTTACCTCTTCAAGGGCTGGTGGGGCAAAGACATTTAGTTTGTGAAGTAGCCTAGCAGGAGGGCTTAAACTGTACACTTGACAGTTATCGTAGCAATAACCCCATAGCAACATGGGAAGCTATTGAGATCTTCAGATTTGTCAGAGTAGAAACTGCAGCAGCAGGTATTTGCTTTCAGCGTCCCCCAGTAGCTTATCATAGGTGAGGTCTGGCTCAGGACAGGCTGATACTTCAGGTTCAATATTGGAATGAAATGAAACAGCTTAAAATCTAACAAGAAGCTTACGTAGTCATAGCATGGAAAAGATAATATAAAAAAAGATAACGTACTGGTTCAGGTAATGTTCTTCTTGGCTTCATGCAGAAATAGGGCTGGTCAGAAAGGTATGCTGACTCACAGCTTTTCAGAAAAAAATAAACACTAGCAGAGCTGATAATATAAATATTGCTCCTAATAGGTATTCATATTCAGAGTTGGTGTCCTTACCATATTTATATGCTCTCAGGAAGCTAGAAAATATAGGGTTTAGAGATCTATAGTCAAATTCCAATTTCTTAAACAGGTGTGCAATCCCATATGGGGTCTCATAATTGAATGTGGGAGGTGGTCACGAAGTTATAATTTATTATCAGTAAATCTTTGATTTTTTTTATATGCCTTTATTCCTGAGGTCACCTAAGAATTTCTCAAGTGAAAAGGGGTCATGAGTGGGCAAAGCTCTGCTCTAGACAACCTGAATACAAAATCAACCCTCAGACATTTACAAAGTTGTGTAATCCTTAACAAGGTACTTAACTAGTTTGCCTCTGTTTGATCAATTGTAAAAAGGAGATAATAACAGAACCAATCTCACAGGGACATTGTGAGGTATTAGAATGTTTATTAAGTACTTGGAATTGTAATGAATATGTAATAAATACTGTATAATACTTGTTCCCTAACCTTTTCCCTATCCTTCAAATGAAGTCAATATTTTGATATTCTACTAAGTAACACTTTTGGAAAATAATTTATCCAAATTAAGAAGGGCCCAAGAATAGATCATAAGCTATAAGACTCATTATAGCTTTATAATTTTAGGATTTCTATATTCTAGTGCTGCAAGAGACCATAGAGATCATGCATTCCAACTTCATTTTACAGTAGGAAACATCACAAATAAGTGGGTGAAGTTCTCAGTAGTTAGTGCCAGAACTGGTCCTAGAATTCAAATATGTGGGTTTTAAGCCAGTGCTCCTTTGAATATACCATTCTAATAGAATATTTGTTTACCTTTGCTGTAGTTTTAATATTGAGTTTTAGGTCTTTCTGTATTTGATCTGTGATTTCACTGATATAGGGAGCTCTTGGTAAGGAAACATCTTCTAACAATGCAGATCAACAAGTGCACTGGAGCCAGGGATGTGTTGGAAAAGTAAATGCTAAATTTTCGGTGTGATTATTTGTATTTGAAAAATCAGCTAAATCAGGGCTTGATGCATTGTTTTCATGATTGTCTGAGTGAAAGAAAATGTTAATTTGAGTTAAAATGAAAAGTTTGTCCTGTATATGTACTTTTGGAATTCATTGTTAGACATTTACCAGCATACACTCCTGACTTGTCTTGTAGGGCATCAGGAAATTAAATCATATTTCATCAATTCTTTCTCTAGAGATGAATAGCATTTTTCATCATAAGTTTTTAGGAACTATCTTGGATAATTGTATTACTAGGAAATGAGTCATTCACTATCATGTTTATGATAGTGCTATTAACTATTTACAATATTTTTGTGGTTCTGCTTATTTCACTTTGTTTCAAGTCATGTAAGCCTTTTGACATTTTTCTAAGAATATCTTGCTCATTATTTCTTATAGAACAACAGTATTCCATCACAATCACTTTCTACAACTTGTTCAGCAGTCCCCAATTGATGGCCACCCATTCAATTTCCAATTCTTTGACAATTCTAAAAAACTGCTAAAAACATTTTTGTATACATATAGTTCCTTCTCTCTCCCTCCCTTATTTTATATGGCTTTAAGATATAAACCTTGCAGTTGTATTTCTGGGTCAAAAGATATGCATGGTTTTGTAGCCCTTTGAGCATAGGTCCAAATTGCATGGTTGGCCAGAGGTGTTTATGAAAAATAAGATTAGACCTGTTGAATTAATAGAATAAATGAGTATACTTAGAAATAGGTAACAGTCTCATGCATCTGAAGTAAAGCATGCAAATTCCCTGCAAAGGGAATAAAGACTTTCAATTCCTCCTCATATGTTTTTTCCCTTGGTATTCTAATTACACTACTGAATAATCATGATTCAAAACAAAACAAAAATAAATAAATAAAAACAAAACCAGTTGCTTTTTTTTGTGTTTGTTTTTTAAACCTTGCTGCTTCCCCTTAACCTTTCACCTCTCCAGTTTCCCGGGAGAAGATATGGATTTGAAAAGGGGAAGGATGAATGATGATATTGATCATTGGCTACCACTGCGCATGTGGGTGGGAAGAACTGGCCCTCCTCTTGGTGTCTCCTTTCTGTCTCGAGAGAATTTTTTCCCTCAACCTTTTTAAAAATTTTTAATGATTATTTTTCCAAATACATGCAAAGATAGTTTTCAACATTTACTTTCATAAAACCTTCTGTTCCAAATTATCTCCCTCTCTCCCCTCCTCCTCCTTCCCTAGACAGTTTTTTCCCCCCTTAGATCTTTATTAAAAAAAAAAATTACATTATCAGATCTTTGAAGAAGGGAAGAATTTAGGCTCAAAGTACTAAAGAACATTATAAAATGTGAAACTGAATTACTTTGATTACTTTAAATTATAATACAAAACCAAAAGAAATAAGATTAAAAGGGAAAGATTTTTCCCCCTGAGACAATGGGGTTAAATGACTTGCCCAGGGTCACACAGCTAAATGTCTAAGGCCAGATTTAAACTCAGGTCCTCCTGACTTCAGGACTGGTGTTCCATCCACTGTGCCACCTTGATGCCACTGGGAAAAGATTTTTACAGCCATTGAGTCTAAGAAAGGTCCATTTCTAAAATATTTATAAGAATACAAGCCATTCCCCAATGGATAAAAGGATATGAATAGACAGTTTTCAGATGACAAAAATAAATCCATTGATAGGCATATGAAAAAATGCTCTAAATCATTACTGATTAGAGAAATACAAATTAAAACAACTTTGAGGTATCCCTCACACCTCTCAGATTAGCTAAAATGATAGGAAAAGATAAGGATAAATGTTGAAGGAGATGTGTAAAAACCTGGACACTAATGCATTGTTGGTGGAGTTGTGAAATGATCTATCATTCTGGAGAACAATTTGGAATATGCCCAAAGGGTTATCAAATTGTGCATACCCTTTGACCCAGCAGTGCCAAAAGAAATCATAGAAGAATGAAAAGGACCCCACGTGCAAAAATGTTTGTAACAGATCTTTCTGTGGGGAATGGATGAATGAATAGTGGTATATGAAGATAATGGAATATTTTTGTCCTACAAAAATGATTTTTAAAAAAGAGTTACATGAACTGATCTGAGAGAAACAAGCAGAACAAAGAATATATTGTACATAGGAACAGCAAAATTATGCAATGACCAACTATGAAAGACTTGGCTCTTCTCAGTGGTTCAGTGATCCAAAGTAATCCCAATAAACTTTGGCTAGAAAATGCCATTTGCATTGAAAAAGAGAACCATGGAGGTTTAATGTAAATCAACACATGTTATGTTCATTTTTTTTCTGTTTTTTTTTCTTCTCTCATGGTTTTTCCATTTTGTTGTGATTTTTCTCTCCCAACATGATTAAAAGAAAGAATGTATTTAAAAGTTAATATATGTGTATAACCAGAAAAAATAAAACAATTAATAAAAAATAAAGACAAAGCAACTGAAAAAATTTATAATTCCTTTGAGAATTTTTAAAAAAGAAAACAACAACAAAACTTTCCTGTGATAGAAAAATTCCTTGTAGTTTTCATTTCCTTTTAGCTTCATTTCTTTCTAAACTGTAACCAAAAAGCATCCACAGGATTATTAACAATCTGGGCCTCCCATGTAAGGCAATTATTTTAAGCCTTGACAGAAGAATTGGTACCTTCATATGTTATCTTCCATCCTTTAGGGTAGAAAATGTTTCATTTTTGATTTACTGGTATCCCCAGCACCTAGCACTATTCCTGGCATAAAAATCTGTTTTCTTGCTTCAGTGAAGTTAAATAATATTCTTTAAATGAACATACTAAGAATGGTAATTAAGGAGATTGTAGTCATAGGATCACATAAATTTAGAGTTTAAAGAACCATAAAGGTTATTAAGTCAACTCCCTTAAATTACAAATGAGAAAGTTGAGGCACTAAGAACTTCAAGAGTCACTTGTTCAAGATAATAAGTAGTATGACTCTGATTAAAAACTAGTTCTTCTGCATCTAATTCCAGGATTGTTTCTACTATGCTGTGCTGCTTTGGATTCAACCTTGTCACTTATAATTTGTGTGCTCCTTTTCAAATCATTTAACCTCAATATCTTCAGGTGTAAAAAGGGTGTTATAATACTTGTACTTTCTACCTCAGAGAGGTGTGATGGAGAAAACAGTCTATCAGTTTTAAGAAATCCATGTAAACGTGAGCTATGATAATCATAAAATTTTTCTCATACTATTATAGTAAATTATTTAAAATCCAAGCATTCTTAATGGATTGGATGATTCTGGATCTCATACCTGTTCTATCTACTGAATAGTGGAGAGATATTCATAGAGGCTTGCCATGTTCAAGTTTCTTTTCTTCCTTTCCCATTCCTTCTTTTTCTCTCCTTTGAATTCAATCCCCTTAATATTTGAGGGCTTCTCATAATACTTTGAATGGGCTTCTGAATCCTTTAAAAGAATTCTGTTCCAGAAACCACTGATCTCTGTTTCCTGTCTACCCAATCCCCTTTGACTTTCTGCTTTTAAGAATAAAAGGAGCAAACCTGTACGCAGAGTCACAGAAGGGCTGCCAGAGGTTATTGGGTTGCTTTTACAAGACTTACACCATTCAATCTGCTACATTAATGCCTTTCACTGTTTCACCCTGTAAGATAAGGACCTTAAAGCCCCATTTCAATCATTCAGCTTCATTTTGAATTCTGCAAATGAGCTCCAGTTGGTATGGCGGGGAGAATACAGCCTGGGGGTCAGAAGAAGCTGAATTAATTATTTCTGCTGATAGTTTGTACCAGCGTGCATTTATCCAGCACATGGGTCTTGCTTTGCAGCTTGGGTGAATCTTTTGGAAGGTTTTTGTATTCAAATCAGGTACCTATCAAGCTCCATACATTCATGAATACAGGAATAATTACCTCCCTCTAAGGACTTGTTGCAGTGACATTTTCATTTTTCAGCAGGATAGCAGTAGTTGTTGTCATAGGCAATTTACATTTAATTTCATTTTTAAATGGCCTCTTACTAGTTTCTTAATGGTCTGCAACAAATAATGATTTAAAATAGTGTAAGGTGTTTATTATTACAATTACCAAGTAATATTAAAGTCTTTGTTGGTAGGACTTATTAATGACTTATTACTATTTAGAGTCAAAGGGCCATAGAAATTTAGAATTGAAAAGAAACACTACCCACTCATTTTTACAGCTAAGAAAACTAAGATTCAGAGATGTGAAATGATTTGTTTAAAATCACATAGAAATCCAGAAACTAAAAGGCAGGTTCCTAAAGCTATGCTAGAAGGAAAAAAAGATTTCCAGTTCATTTATTGTGAATGGTATACCTTATGGAACTATTTTAGTTACCAAATATAATTATATATTGTCCTCAATTGATTCCTTATGACAATTTCATTTTCATTAGTTACCCAGGATCAAAACTTTGCTTTATCTTTTGATGCTTCCTTCTTTGTTTCATTCAGTCACCAAAATATAAATTCAACCTTTATAATACGATTTAGAACTATTTCTGACATTTTAGTTCAAAATCAAATATTGGACAGTCCTAACCTAGTAAATGTTAAGCTTGGGACAATAAAGAAATATCCAGGGCAAGTGGCCCGAAAAAAAAACCTTTTAAATTTTAAAATTTTTAATTTTAAAATTAACTATTGAAGACAGAAGGTAGTGCAGAAAATCGTTGGGATGGGGAAAAGAGGCATTTGTAAAGAAGCGAGGGAAATGAGCAGAAAGAAGTGAGGGAATTGGGCAGAGTGGGAAAAGGAGGACTTTTCCTGGAATTGACAACAAGGGGGAATTCTATCTTTTGGAAATTTTTTTTTGCTTTAACAAATTACTTGGCTAACTATGGTATTTTTTTTCTGCTGAAGGACAGGTGTAATGTTCCCATTTGGTTTTCTTGGAGGTCTTTGGACCAGTCTTCTTTTCAGTTCAGTAATCACCGCAAGAATAGCCAGGTGTTAAAGTCCAAAAGTCGTTATTGTCTCCTTTGCCTGGTGCTCAGATAGCTTTCTAATGGCCTTCAGAGGGCACTTGATTTCAGCAGAGAAAATGCAGGAGAACAGGCCAGCCACCACAAGGCTGATGAAGATGGAAATGAATCTCTCTCTCCTTGGCTCCGAGAGCTTGAGCTCCCTCATCCAGTTAGCTTGTCTTCTCTAGCTAAGAATCCCACCTGGCTTATATGCTCTGTGCTAAGTATAAACCAATCATTATAACACTAGGAAACCATTATTTGTTGTAAGATTAAATCAATCGTACTGAACTTAGAGAATTATTAATCACCATGTTAAACTAGACAATCATTGTATTTATCAATTCCACTGACTTAGCAGCTTGTAAGAATCCTTGTTTCAAGTTCAGAGTTCTGGCCCATAACAGACAAGTGCTTTTTTGTGAACTTTTGGTAATTACATGTGAGTAAAGAAGTTAAGGCTGAATAAGTAGATTTGAAAATCATCCATACAAAGATAATGGTTAGTTGGTTGTTGTCCTTTATTCTTGAAGTGGACAAAATGACATCACTATATTAGAGTTCAGTGTGTCAGACTGGCTGATCTGACCAATACGAGCTCCATGTACTCTTTTACAAGTCAAACATAAATAGTCCTTATGAACATTTGGGGTAGCTTCTCTAATTTTATAGATCTTTCATTTCTTCTGGAATAATTCAATTCTGTTTTGTTCATAAAACACCTTCTCTGATTAGAACAGGCTATGCTGGGCAGTTCTGTGTCAGTATCTCCCCTCTCATAAAATCAATTATAAAGTTTTTAAGAAATACCTTGTATTTTCTGACCACCTTGTGAGGGCTTGCCCTATATGAGATCTCCATAAAAAATTTTGAGGGGCAAATGTGCATTTGACATTTGAACAACTGGGCCAGTCCAATGGAGTTGTTCTAAAGTTAGAATGCTTGACAGGTCAATAAAGGACTTCAATGTCTTGTGTCTTACCCTGCCAGGTCATCTTCAGACTCTTCCCAAGGCAATTCAAATGGAAGTAATTCAGTTTCCTGTCATGACATTGGTACACTGTCCAGATTTCACAGGCATACAACAATGAGATCAGCATAATACCTCTGTAACACTCAATTTGGTAGTAAGTCTAATACTTCTCTCCCCTACATTCCTTTGGAGCCTCCCAAACACTGAGCTAGCTCTGGCAATGTGTGTATTAACTTCAGTATCAATGTGGACATCCCTGGAAAGTATATGGAGGGAGAAAAGAAAAGAGACCAGGACAGAGACCTAGAAACACACTGTGGACCAAGATCTAGTGATGAAGACTGAAAAAATAGAGTCAAATAGGTAGAAGAAATGGAATAGAGTAGTGTCAAAAAAAGAAAAGATTATCAAATAGATAAGGGTTACTGATAGTATTGAAGACTGCAAAAAGATTGAGAAGAATAAGGAGTAAGAAAAAGCCATTGGATCTGGCAATTAGGAAATCATTTGCAGAGACCAGTTGCAAATGAATAATAAGGTCAGAAGCAAGACTGTGGAAATTTAAAGGGAGAGTGAGAAGAAAGGAAGGAGAGGAATCTTGTAGAAAGCCTTCTTGAGGAATTTAGCTAGCTGCAAAAGAGATGAGATGTAGTGGTAATGAATGAGTCATGTGAGAGGTTTTAAAAATATATTTTTTAAATTTATTTCATTAAATATTTCCCAAATTAGTTTTAGTATTCATTTTTAAAATTCTGAGTTGCAAATTCTCTCTCTTCCTCCCATCCTTCCCCTAGCCATTGAGAAGGCAAGGAATGTGATACTGATTATATATAGAGAATCATATAACACATATTTCCATATTAGATATATTGCAAATGAATATACACAAGAAAAATAAAATGAAATGTTTCAGTCTGCACTCAAAGTTCATCAGTTCTCTTTATATAGAGATGCTTTTTCATTATAAGTTCTTTGGAACTGTTTTGGCTCACTGCTTTGATCAGAGCAGCTAAATCTTTCACAATGGATCTTCATTGAGTAATATGTTATCCTGATTCTGTTCAGTTCACTTTGCCTCTGTTGATATGAGATTTTCCAGGGTTTATTTTTTTTCTGAAAACATATTGCTGATTTCTTATAGCATAATAGTGTTCCATTACAAACAGAAATACGGCTTGTTCAGTCATTCCTCAATTGATGGGTATTCCCTTCAGTTTCTAATTCTTTAATTCCACAACAAAAAAAAAAAAAAAAAAGCTGATGAGATGTAAAATGTTTTGGAAGAGAAAGATAATTAAGGAGATATAAAAAATTACCCTGTAGCTATGAAGGCTCAATTGAGATTATGTACTAAAATATATATAATGATTCACTTTTTTCCATTATTTTTCCAGCTTCATTCAACAGCATTTATTTGGAAAAAAGACAACAGATTGTGGGGGTGATCAAAAGTGAAACTTGGTGTAGGGCAAGATCAATCTATCAGTCAACATTTACTAAACATCTATTATGTCTCACGTACTGTGTTATGTTAGGGATACAAAAAGAGGACAAAGATATTTCCTGCCCTCAAAGAGCTAACAGTTTAATGGGGGAGATAACATACAAATAAGTGTATACAAAGTAAGCTATATTCAGGATAATAGAAAATCGTTTTAAAAAGGTAAGGCATTAGAGTTAATAGGGGTTAGGGAAGGCTTCCATTAGAAGGTAAGATTTTAGATGAGACTTAAAGGAAGCCAGGGAGATCTATAGTCAAGAGTGGAGAAGGGAGAATATTTCAGGCATGAGAAAAAGTAGTACAAAATGTAGAGAGCTGAGAAGTGGAATGGCTTGTTTGTGGATCAACAGGGTTCGGTGTCACTGGGACAAAGAGTATGAAGCAACATATGAGGTATAAGAAAACTGAAAACATGAGAGGTGGCTAGTTTATGAAGGAATGTCAAATAGAGCATTTTGTATTTGTTCCTGGAAGTATTGCTCTGTGGCTAAAATTTGTTGAGCGTGGAGGAAAAGAGAGGAGTTTTCATGATTGTCATTGAATTTTAAGAAGATTACTTTAGGGACTGAATGGAGAAAGCATTAGAGTGGTAAGGGATTTGAGTTAAGCAACTATACCAGAAAGCTACTATAATACCAAATTGTATTATAATACAAATAATCAAAATCATATGTATGAGGTAATAAATAATAAATAAATAAATAAAATGATCAATAATTATAATATAATTATAATCAAAATGTGAGGTAATAAAGTTCTAATAAGGTCCTGTACTTCAGTGTGATAGTAGCTGGAGAGGAGAGAAGGGCATGTATCCTAGAGTTCTTACAAAAGTAAAATCATCAGGTCTTGGCATAACTTAGATGTAGGGGTTGAGAAATAATAAGGAATCCAGGAAGACTCCTAGGTTGTGAGACTGAGGGAATGGAATGATGATGTTGCCCTCTACAGTAATAAGGAAGGTAGGAGTGGGGAGATTTTAAGGGGAAAAATAATAAATTCTGTTTGGGTTATATTGCATTTAAGAGATCTACTGGATGTTCAATTCATGATATCTGAAAGGCAATTAGAAATGTGAAATTAGAAGTCAATAGAGAGAGTGAAGCATTAAAAGATGGAGTTGAGAATCATCAGCATAAGTATGATAATTAAATCTGTGGAAGCTAATACAATCACCAAATGAAATAGAATACAGAAAGAAGAGAAAAGAGTCTAGGGAAGATTTCTGAGATCCAGCAGAGGAGACAGAGAAAGAGCAATCAGTTAGATTAAAGGAAAATCAAGAGAGAGATGCTATTCTAAAAACTTAGAAAAATGAGAGTATCAAGGAGGAGAGTGATCACCAGTATTCAAAGACTACAGAGAGGTCAAGAACAAGGAGGATTGAAAAAAGGGTCTTTAGATTTAACCACTAAGATCTTTAATAACTTTGGAGAGAGCAAATTCAATGGAATGATAATATCAGAAGTCAGAGTATAAAGGGTTACAAAGAAAGTGAAAAAAAGAGAAAGAGGAGGCATTTATTATAGACGTCCTTTTTGAGGAGTATAGATACAGAGGGCAAAGAAGATATAGGATAATATAAGCATAATAAAATAAGGGGTCAAGTTATGCAAGAGATCAGTGGAGTTTTGAAATGATTCACCAAGATGGGGAAGGAAAGAGACTGTAGTTAATGAATGGGATGATGGCTAGGAAAGATGTGAGAATATGAGAGATTGGAAGTAACTATAAAGAAAAAGAAAAAAAGATTTGGGGTTTCTAGGCAAACAATGAATTATAATTAGAAAAGGGGATTTCTGAGTTCTGATAGAAATGGTACATTCATAAGTGAAAGTAAGATCAAGACTATTACCTCATTGTTTGGGTACAGTAGAGGAATACAGAGATCATGGGAAATCAATAAATTGAGTAATTGTAAAGTTAGGGGATTTGAGGGAGTATCAGTGAAGTCATCTTGTATGAAGTTAGGAGAAGAAAGAGAAAACAAAGCCAGCCAATGAAGTCATTGAGAAAAGAAGGGGAATGTCTTGGAGGTTTCCCCTGATCACTGCTTTGTTGTAGTGGAGACAATTGCGTGGCTGAATAAAACTATGACTTACACCTTGCAAGGTTACCCAAGATGGATGGGTTATAGTGTAGAATTCTGACAAAAGGTGATCCACTGGAGAAGGAAATGGCCAACCACTCCAGTATCTTTGCCAAGAAAACCCCATGGACAGTACTAAAATCAATGACTATTAGTTTGGACAGATTTTAAAACATGCAGAGAATGGAAGGGCCCGGTGTTCTGTGGTCCATGGGTCTCAAAGAGTCAGACAAAACTGAATGACTTTAACAAATCTTGGAGGCTGGTAAACCACAGCTACCAAACTTTGATTAGGGGTAGATGTGAATTGAATGAACCTCAAAAGAGAAGATACTGAGTAGATTCTAGAAGTAGTAGAAGAACCATTTTTGCATTACACTACATTATACTATTCTACATGATAGTGGAATGGATATAGCACTGAGTCAAAGTAAGAAAGTTCAAACCATATTAGTTTACCTCTCTTTTGTCAACTGTAAACTAGATATAATAATATGTATAATAGGAATATATAAAATAGGAATGATTATACCTCACAAGGTTGCTGTAAGAATCAAGTGATATTATCTGTAAAACAAAGCAAAACAAAACAAAACAAAACAAAAAGACATTTTTTAAAAAGTCCAACAACCTGACACATAACTATATAAAATTCATGTTAATGTCATTTTTGACTCTTCCATGACCCCCAGTTGGAGAGTTTTTTTGTTTTTATTATTGTAACTTTTTATTGACAGTACATATGCATGAGTAATTTTTTACAACATTATCCCTTACATTCACTTCTATTCCAATTTTTCCCTTCTCTCTCTCCACACCCTCCCCTAGATATATTATTATTATTATTATTATTATTATTATTATTATTATTATTATTATTACAAAACAGTTCTCTTGTTGCACAGGGAGAATTGGATTCAGAAGGTAAAAATAACCTGTGAAGATAAACAAAAATGCAAACAGTTTACAATCATTTCCCAGTGTTCCTTCTCTGGGTGTAGCTGATTCTGTCCATCATTGATCAATTGGAACTCAGTTAGATCTTCTCTTTGTCAAAGATATCCACTTCCATCAGAATATATCATCATACAATATTGTTGTTGAAATGTATAATGATCTCCTGGTTCTGCTCATTTCACTCAGCATCAGTTCATGTATGTCTCTCCAAACCTCTCTGTATTCATCCTGCTGGTCATTTCTTACAGAACCATAATATTCCATAATTTTCATATACCACAATTTACCCAACCATTCTCCAATTAATGGGCATTTAAAGAGTTCAGGACCCATTCTGATCTTATCTTGGTATATGGTGTTAAGTGTGGGTCCATGCTTAATTTCTGCCATACTAATTTCTAGTTATACCAGCAGTTTTTATCAAATAATGAATTCTTATCCTAAAAGTTAGGATCTTTGAGTTTGTCAAACACTAGATTTCTATAGTTGACTATTCTGTCTTGTGAACCTAACCTTTTCCATTGATCAACTAATCTATTTCTTAGCCAATACCAAATGGTTTTGGTGACAGCTGCTTCATAATATAATTTTAGATCAGGTACAGCTAGGCCACCTTCATTTGATTTTTTTTTTCATTAATTCCCTTGAGATTCTCAACCTTTTATTGTTCCATATGAATTTTGTTGTTATTTTTTCTGGATCATTAAAATATTTTCTTGGAAGTCTGATTGGTATAGCACTAAATAAATAGATTAGTTTAGGAAGTAGTGTCATCTTTATTATATTCGCTCTTCCTATCCAAGAGCACTTAATATTTTTCCAATTATTTAAGTCTGACTTTATTTGTGTGGAAAGTTTTTTGTAATTTTGCTCATATAATTCCTGACTTTCCTTTGGTAGATAGATTCCCAAATATTTTATGCTGTCAACAGTTATATTGAATGGAACTTCTCTTTGTATCTCTTGCCATTGGATTTTGTTGGTGATGTATAAAAATGCTGAGGATTTATGGGGGATTTATTTTGTATAAACTTTGATTAAGTTATGAATTATTTCTAATAGCTTTTTAGTAGAATCTCTGGGGTTCTCTAAGTATACCATCATATCATCTGCAAAGAGTGATAGTTTGGTCACCTCACTGCCTACTCTAATTCCTTTAATCTCTTTCTCGATTCTTATTGCAGAGGCTAGTGTTTCTAATACAATATTGAATAATGATGGTGATAGCGGGCAACCTTGCTTCACTCCAGATCTTACTGGGAAAGGTTCCAGTTTTTCCCCATTGCATATCATGCTTACTAACAGTTTTAAATATATGCTCCTGACTATTTTAAGGAAAAGTCCATTTATTCCTATGTTCTCAAATGTTTTTATTAGGAATGGATGTTGGATTTTATCAAATGCTTTTTCTGCATCTATTGAAATGATCATATGGTTTTTATTTGTTTGGTTATTGATATACTTGATTGTGCTAATAGTTTTCCTAATATAGAACCAGCCCTGCATTCCTGGTATTCCTCGGTCATAGTGTATTATCCTGGGGATGATTTTCTGTAATCTTTTTTGCTAATATTTTATTTAAGATTTTAGCATCAATATTCATTAGGGAGATTGGTCTACAATTTTCTTTCTCTGTTTTCAGTCTACCTAGTTTAGGTATCAGTACCATATCTATGTCATAAAAGGAGTTTGGTAGGACTCCTTCAATCCCTATTTTTTCAAATACTTTATATAGCATTGGAGTTAATTGGTCTTTAAATGTTTGGTAGAATTCACATATAAATCCATGTAGTCCTGGGAATTTTTTCTTAGGGAGTTGGTTAATAGCTTGTTCTATTTCTTTTTTTAAGATGGGATTGTTTAAACAATTTACTTCCTTCTCTGTTAATCTGGGCAAGCTATATTTTTGAAGATATTCTTCCATTTCATTTAAGTTATCAAATGTATTGGCATAAAGTTGGGTAAAATAATGTGTAATTATTGCTCTAAATTCCTCTTCATCAGTGGCGAGTTCTCCCTTTTCATTTTTAAGACTAACAATCTGATTTTCCTCTTTGCTGTTTTTAATCAGATTTACTAAGGGTTTGTCTATTTTGTTGGGTTTTTTTTAAAGAACCAACTCTTAGTTTTATTAATTAATTCAATAATTTGTTTTTTTTTTTACTTTCAATTTTATTGCTCTCTCCTTTTATTTTTAGAATTTCAAGTTTAGTGTTTGACTGGGAGTTTTTAATTTGTTCCTTTTCTAGCATTTTTAATTGCAAGCCCAATTTATTGACCTTCTCTTTCTCTATTTTATGCAAGTAGGCCTCTAGAGATATAAAATTTCCCCTTATTATCGCTTTGGCTCTCATTATTGTCATTTTCTTGAGTGAAGTTATTAATTATGTTTATGATTTGCTGTTTCACCCAATCATTCTTTAGTATGAGATTATTTGCCTTCCAATTATTTTTGGTCTATTTTCCCCTGGCTTTTTATTGAGTATAATTTTCATTGCATCCTGGTCTGAAAAGGGTACATTTACTATTTCTGCCTTACTGCATTTGAGTTTGAGGTTTTATGTCCTAATATATAGTCAATTTTTGTATAGGTTCCATGAATTGCTGAGAAGAAAGTGTACTCCTTTCTGTCTCCATTTAGTTTTTTCCAAAGATCTATCATATCTAACTTTTCTAGCATTCTATTTACCTCTTTCTTATTTATTTTGTAGGTTTGTTTCATCTAATTCTGAAAGTGCAAGGTTGAGATCTCCCACTTAATATAGTTTTGCTGTCCATTTCTTCTTGCAGCTTTCTTAATTTCTCTTTTAAGAATTTAGATGCTACACTACTTGGTGCATATATGTTTAATATTGATATTGTTTCATTATCTATGCTACTCTTTAGCAAGATATAGTGCCCTACCTTTTTTTTTTAATTAGATCAATTTTTGCTTTTGCTTGAGATGAGATGAGGATGGCTACCCCTGTTTTTTTTTGGCTTTACCTGAAGCATAGTAGATTCTGCTCCCATAAACAACATATTGTAGCATTCTCGCTTTTAATCCAGTCTGCTAGCTGCCTCTTTTTTTAGGGGGAGTTTACCCCATTCACATTTATGGTTAAAATTATTAATTCTGTATTACTTGCCATCTTGTTAATCCCTGCTTATGCTTTTCTCCTTCCTTTCCCCTTTACCCCCCTGCCCAGTATTAAACTTGTGAGCACCACTTGCTTCTCACAGCACTCCCTTTTTAGTATCCCTCTCCCCACCTTAGAGTTCCTCCCCCTATCTTACCCCTTTCCCTCACAGTTTCCATATTCCCTTCCTCTTAGCTTATTCCTTCCCTTTTCACTTTTCCCTTCTCACTTTTCAATGAGGTGAGAGAAGTTTCACCATAAATTGAATATGTCTAAAATTTTTCTTTTAAAGCCAATTCTGATGGCAGTAAGATACCCACTATATTCATCCCCCTCCATTCTTTCAGATATAATAGGTCTGTTTTTAGTCTCCTCAGGTTTTAAAGTCTGCTCTCTATTCATATAGAAGCTATCAATGATTAGAGTACATCTTATTTTTTTCCTCATTTTGTCAGACAAGAATAAAATAAGAAAAACTAGCAAAAAAACAAATGCAGTCTGCTTTTTGGGGGTGGGTATATGTTATTAGATAACTTTCTCTACAGACTGCGAGGGGCATCAGTGAGGCAGTAGCCATACAGCAATGGCTATCTACATGACTGGAGAAGAGAGGAACAGGGCTAAGGTAACATTATACCTATCTCTGAGGACTTGAAAGAATGTTAGATAGAAAAGGATATGACTTGTTTTATTTGTTCTCCAGAGAGTAGAATCAAGAGCAATGGGTAGAAGTTGTAAAGAAGTAAACTTGGCTTCCTTTTTATCTTTGACTTCTTTGGGATATATGTCTGGAAGTGGGATTTATGAATCAAATGATATGGTCACTTTTTAAATTGCTTTCTGGAATATTTGGACCAATTCACAGTTCCACCGATAGAGCACTGCAATGAACATCTTTTTACAAACATTTATTATTCCTTAGATCTTTTTCTGCATGTAGATGGCATTTTCTATTCAAAGTCTATTGGGATTGTTTTGGATCACTGGACTACTAAAAAGAACCAAACATCTCATGTCTGATCATCTCACATTCTTGCTGTTATTGTGCACAACATATTCCTGGTTCTGTGTAATTTATTCAGTTTCAGTTCATATTTCCTGTGTTAAAGTTTTTTTCACAGAAACGGCTGAGATCACCCCCCCACCCCCACCCCTTCCGGTCTGCTCAGTGTGAGCTGCCTACTGTACTCTCATTGTCTGCCCTCAGCCTGCACCCAATCTGCCCGTCCCCACCCAGAGCAAAAACATACCCTTTTTTGGTGAATTTCAAGGATATCTTCTGTTGGTAATTTTTTGAGGGTTTTTTCCCAGTCTGGAACTGAATCTGAGGCCTTGTCATGAAATAAATTCTGAGAGCAAATATGGAGATTAAGTAGGGGTGTGTGTGTGTGTGTGTGTGTGTCCTCTCTGGCATCTTGGCTGGAAGCTCCCAGTTGGAGTGTTTTTGACAAAGATACTAGAGTGGTTTGCCATTTCCTTCTCATTTCATTTTACAGATGAGGAAACTGAGGCAAACTGAATTAGGGACTACCAACCATGCCACCAGCAGCACTCATAAATGCTTATTTTCTCCTTCCTCTTACTGAGTGATGATGGTAGAGAGAAAACTTGTGACAATGGGAAGCAAGGAATATACAGCTCCCTCACTTTAACCAGAGTTAAGTAAAACCAATGAAACTACAGCCAGTGATAGAAAAGATGATCAAGAAGACTATGACAAAAGGGAGTTGGATCTCAGTTGGTGGCAGAAGAGAGAGAGAGAATGAAAAAAAGAGAAGATTTAAAACAAACTCAAGGTTGTTGCCTTATGGAGCAGGCATTGAAGAGAGCATAGTAGAAGGGATAGGTTGATGGAAAGTCTAGGTTGAAGGAAATAGGAATAAGAGTAAGTAGTAGAGCACAGAGAGTTTTGTTTTTGACAGTAGGGCTTCAGAATTGTTGGGATGGGGAGAGGATGAATGAGTGTGAGTTTGGTAAGCATTGAAGAATGAGTTCAAGTGGGGTTTCAGTACCTAGGGGTGTAAGCTCTCAGCATATGTCTCAAAAGCAGGTACTTAAATAATATGATTTATATATGAAATAATGACTGAATGAATGAATAATGAAAAAGCATTTATTGAATAATTAACATTTGTCACACATTACACTGAGCTCTAAGTAATAAAAGATACAAATAGAAAGAGACAGATCTTGCCCTGAAGATATGTATTTTATAAAAGAGAAAGACAATATCTATAAATGATGGAAGCTAGAGTATTTTCATCTGGGAAGTAATAAGGATGATGGGTGGAGTAGTGCAAAGTCAACTACCAGTACAGAGTTAGTCTGAGTGAGCCCATTTTGAAACCTTTTTTTAGAACTTTGAGTAAATGCACAACTACCCTGAAGGGCTAGAATTCCAAAATTATTCCTTACCTCATCTCTCCATGATACATGATACTGTCACGAGGGAAGAGCTGAAAAGGCTCTAATTCCATCTCCTCATAATTAAGTATACCAATCAAAATACTTTTGCCTGTAGACAAAAATTGTTTACTCCTATCCATAAAAAGCAGTGCATAGTTTGATTTAGGGCTGACACAATCCAAATGCTTACTGTCTTAGTCTGCTAATAAAATCCTTTTACTTTACTTTGTTGTTGTTGTTGTTGTTGTTGTTTTTGAATTTGTTTCATTGACCAGAAGAAAGGCCCAAACCAAGATTTCTTACATAAATTCATGAACTAGTCAAATAGCTTGCTTCTTTTCTGAAGCAATAACATTGTTGATTTGATTACTATTCTCAGTCTTTAGAGTGGTGTAGGTTATTGTGGGACTAAGGACTGTGAGATTTAGTATGTTCTCACTAATATTTTCCTTTGTTATCCATCTTCTCCCCAACTGTCTTGCCACTGGGACCATATCCTGGAGCACTTAACATTTTAAAATCCAAAATTTCCTCCCAAAGAATAACTGATTACTACCTCAAATGTGGCCTGTTTTTACACTCTTGAATGCTCTCCATCATATCTCACATTATTCCCCACTATCTTCTGGGCATCTACCTTAACTGCTCAGAGACTATTCCATATAGGACTGAACCTTTTCTATTACCATTAATAAGTGTCTTCTGTGGCCTATTATTTATAGACCAGCTCCAACCACCATTCATTTTGCTACCCTACTGTAGAGACCTGCAGATAGTGTGGAACTCTGTGAAAGATATACTTGAAGCAAGGATACTTACAACAGGGTGTTTACATAGTGTGATTGATGAGATAATAGTTCTCTAGTTCACATATACTTAGTGTGATATAATGATGTAATCACTCTAGTTGGCATATACTTAGTTTGATATGGTGATGTAATGGTTCTGCAATTGGCACATGTTCACTGTCCTATAGTGATGTAATCATATTAAGATATTTAAGGGCTGAGAGAACTTAAAATAAACATACTCCATCCTTGCTCATCCTCATGGTAGCTCTCCTGCCTTCATCACTTCTTCACCTAAGACCAAGGCTCATCTAGAGATTCTCGAGAAAGTTAATCTGGACACTACATTTTGGTGCCTAGAAGTGGGGCCTTAGGTGTGAGGCTCTGGATGTAAGGACCTACACTCAGCAGTTCAACTGATGCAATCATAAGTTCAGTTGAGAAGTCCCTTTGACCCTGAAATAAGGTGAGTACAAAAATAGACAAACAGGAAAACTTTGGTAAGGGCTAAACTAGTCACTTTCGTTTTTTAGCTGAAATGGGGCAAATACTAAGAAAAGAGCCTCCCCTACCATGAGGGGAGTGTAGCATGCATAGTTAGGTTAATAAAAAAAAGCAAAGTTTGTTGGTAACTTGGAAGCAGATTACTGGACTCTTAAATATATTAGAGTGCACATCCCCTTGGATCTCTAAGGAAGAAAAAATAGAGCCAGATATGTAGAAAATAGTGGGAGAACAACTAATTGAATATTATGAAGCTATGGGTCCTGATTCAATTCCTGAGGAAACATTCCTTATGTACAATGTAATACAATTGGTGTACAGTATAATACAATTGGCTTTAAAGAAGCCCACGAGTTCTAAAACAAAGAAAAATTTAATATGGACAGCCAGACAAGGAAGTGTGAAGAGAAAGAGCAGGAGAGGGATGGTAATGACAAAGCAACTGAAAGGCATGGAGAGTTGGACAAAAAAGGAGATAAAGACAGTGCTGATGAGCTTAAAGAGTATGGTTTTCTCACTTTCATAACTCAGTTTCACTTCCATTTCCACACCAGCAGGTGCCCTTAGGGCATTTCCCTTCTCTTGACCCTCTAACTTCAATGGGATCAGCAATTGTGCTGAAATCAGTGGCAAGGTAAGGACAGTGGCTGTGCTGGTAATAGCAACTGTGGCTGTGCTTGGATCACGCTGAGTCACTCTGGGTGTTGGGTGGGTGTGGGTAGGTCCCTAAGGCTTTGAGGTTTACTTTTTACCCTCTGTTTTTATGTAGGAAGTTTTATAACTTCTCTGCTAATCTACTGGTTTGCTGCCAGGGCATAGCAGCCGACACTGAAGTAGAATCTTCCCCACAGTTTTTCCACACACAAAAGTCACATCTCTCCCCAGTCTGCTCAGCATGAGCTGACCTCTGTGCTCTGCCTCCTTGCCTACCTGAGCCTTTTCCTGGCCTGTCCTCCTCCCATGCCAGTGCATGACAAAAACACACCTTTTCTGGCAATTTTCCTGTTTATCTTCTGTTGGTAATGTGTTGTACTCCAAATAATTGTGGGTTCTGACAGTCAAGCACTAATTCTGAGGCTAAATTTCATAAATAGTTTGAGGGTAGCAGGAGAGATCAGAATGAAGCATGTCTTCTCTACCATCTTGGCTCTGCCCCTCCATCCTTCTTCTTGATGGGAAGTATAGATGTGTTGAAGGGTGAAATACAGGGTTCAATTAGTCTATTTCTCAATAAGCCTTACATCACAGGATGTAAACCTCTTCTTCCTCTAGTGAAGTTGGATATTGTTTGACTCTTAACCACCTTCCTAGCATCTTTCAATGTGATTTTTATTGGGACTATGTTAGCTGTGCCTGGATTGCCAGGTCCTGCTCCTCAGAGTTAATCCTAGTCTGCTCTTCTTTATTCATTAGTGCCATTCTATTAGGGTATATGCTGGGTCCATGTGGAATCAACACAATTTCTTATTTAGTTATTAAATCTCTCCCTAGCAAGTTTACTCCTGCTTCTGAGATAAATAGAAATCTGCCCAATGTCTCCCTTTTTCCCATATAAATTTTACAGGGCAGGGTAATAGGTACAAGAAAATTTTCTCCTTTAACTCCAGAAATCACCTGGGTCTCCTTAGACCAGGGGTCCTCAAACTATGGCCCGTGGTCCAGATGCGGCCCACTGAGGACGTTTATGCGGCCCGCCGGGTTATGGCAAAATCAGACCAGAAGTGACATTCGACCTAAACTCACGTTAGCAATGCACACTTCTGGCACTGGGCTGAGGCGGTGGAGACAGAGTGTAAGGCAATACTGAGGTGAAGTGAGTTCCCAGGCCGGGGTATGTGGTGTGGGGAAGGGAGAGAAATGTAGAAGATGGAGAACTGATGTCCCACAGCCTTATACAGTAACGGCAGCCACCATAATAGATAGGCGTAGGGGATGTACAGTGTATATATATATGCACTGTACTAGTAGCAATTTGGAATCCCTAGGAAATAATGATGTCAAGAAAAAGAAAAATTGACTCGGAGTATAGGATATTTAAAGAACAGTGGACTTATGATTACTTTTTTCATTCAGTACAAGGAAAGATCTGTATGTCTGATATGCCAAAATATAGTGTCTGTGTTCAAAGAATATAATTTGCGTGGACACTATTAAAATCAACATAAAGATAATTATGATTGGTTGGAAAAGTGAGAAAAGATAAAATATTAAAAACAAAAAATACATTGACAATTCAGCAAAATACTTTTGTGAAGCAGAAGCAGCTAAATATTTCATCACTGTGAGCAAAGTTTTTGCTCAAGTTTTCAAATTGCCAAGCTAATAGCACTGGAGGACCATTTGTGGAGGGAGAATTTGTTTAAGAATGCCTTCTTTTATACCTTCTGAATTCAATTCTCCCTGTGCAACAAGAAAACTGTTCAGTTATGCTCACATATATTGTATCTAGGATATACTGTAACCTATTCAACATGTAAAGGACTGCTTGCCATCTAGGGGAGGGGGTAGAGGGAGGAAGGGGAAAAATCCGAACAGAAGTGAATGCAAGGGATAATGCTGTAAAAAATTACCCTGGCATGGGTTCTATCAATAAAAAGTTATTAAAAAAAAAAAGAATGCCTTCTTTCTGTTGCCAAAGAGATGTGTTCAGAGAAGGCCAATTTATTTAGTACAGTGAGTCTTTCAGGACCTACAATTACATGGAGGATTGAAGAAATGGGAGACAATCTGCATCAGCATTTGCAAAACTCCATAAAAAAAATTTCATCCTTGGCACTCAATGAAAGCAATGATATTTGTGATTCTGCACAAGTTCTAATTTTTATTCGTGGGACAAATGATTATTTAGAAGTTATAGAAGAGCTTGCTGCACTGCAAAGCATCAAAGGAACAACTACAGGAGAGGATAATTATGAAAAAGTTTGCCAAACTATGAATGTTTTGGAGCTGGACTGGCCTAAATTATCCAGCGTGACAACTGATGGTGCTTCTAGCATGGTAGGGTCTAAGAAAGGAGTAATTGCTCGCATTAACCAAGAGATGGACAGACACTGCCACATCCACCAACAAGCGCTGTGTAGTACATCACTGAAGTGGGACTCTGTTATGAAAATTGTGATATCTTGTGTTAACTTCATTAGAGCTAATACACTAAATCACAGAAAATTTCAGGAATTTCTGTCTGAGCTAAATGTTGAGTATGAAGATGTTCTATACCACACAGAAGTCCAATGGCTGAGTCGAGGGAGAGTTTTGAAATGTTTCTATGACTTACTTCTACAGATTACAACTTTTCTGCTTTCAAAAAACAAAGAAGTACCAGAGTTCAATGATGCAGAATGGAAATGGCATCTTGCCTTTCTGACAGATGTAACAGAGCTACTCAACAATTTCAATATGCAACTTCAAGGAAAGAGGAAGCTCATCTGTGATATGCAATCACATGTCAAAGCATTTGAAGTAAAATTAGGTCTCCTCATCAAACAAGTGAAAGAGAAAAACTTCTGCCATCTCCCCACAACTCAAAATCTGTTAGTGGAAAAACCACTGATTGCATTCCCAAACAAAACATGTTATGGATTCACTGGAAATAGTGCAAAAGGAGTTCCAATTGAGATTTAAAGAGCTTCATCTCCATGAACAGGACATACAGCTTTTCCGTAACCCATTTTCTATTGACATTGAAAATGTGGATACAATTTACCAAATAGAACTGGCTAAACTGCAGAATTATGACTCTCTGAAAGACACATTCAAGTCAAGCAGCCTTCATAATTTCTATGCATCTCTCCTTTCTGAGACATATCCTCATCTCAGGAACCATGCACTCAAAATGGCAACCATCTTTGGCAGCACTTATGTCTGTGAACAGACTTTTCTAGAATGAAACATTTCAAATCTCCAACCAGATCAAGACTAATGGATGCACACTTGCATCACTTGTTATGACTAGCAGTGACAAATATGGAACCAGACATTGACCATATCATTAGCCAAAAGCAGGCGCATAGTTCCCATTGAAATACTGGTAAGTTAAATATTATATTTGTTCCCGTTTTGTTTCTTCATTTCAAAATAAGATATATGTAGCGTGCATAGGAATTTGTTCATAGTTTTTATTTTTATTATAGTCTGGCCCTCCAACAGTCAGAGGGACAGTGAATTGGCCCCCTAATTAAAAAGTTTGAGGACCCCTGCCTTAGACAATTTAACCCTCTCAGGCAAACAGGTCACTGAAGATCTCAATGCCCCAGTGTCTACTAAGAACACAAGAGTTTTCTGGTGGGGTCCCACCCTGAAATTTACCAAGGGTTTGGGTTGGAAGTCTCACAAAAACCCCTGACTTCCCTAATCTTCATCAAACTCAACAAGGGAACATATCTACTATTCCATCCTCTACTGGGGGCAGTAGTTTTTTAATATGTCCTACTTTTTGACATCCCCAACATCTCAAAGACTTTCTGCTGTCAGGAATAGCAAGTCTCCTGTTCCTTCCTGAATGTCTCTGTCTTCTTTCTTTGGGGCTTTGTCTTGTAGGCTTTTCTGCTTTTTTCTCACTCTCCTAACATACATTTTGGTGGCCTCCTCCAACAGATTGGAAAGGATATTCTATCCTACTTTTTGTAACTTTTTACTGATATCTGACCGTGCATTGGTCACAAAGTGCATTTTCAAAGTATCTTTTACTCCTGGGTCATTAGGGTCAAACCCAGAGTACTTTCTCATGTTTTCTTTTAGTCATCTATTCAGATATTCAGCTGGTGACTCATCCTTCCCTTGAATCATTCCAAAGGCCTTTTTCATGTTCTGTGCCTTTGGCACTACATTTTGAATTCCTGTAATTATCACTTCTCTAAAATCCCTCATAATTTAGCCATGTACAGGATTATTGTGATCCCAATTCAGATCTACTAAAGGATATTTTTGGTCAACTGGGACTGCTCCTGCTGCTGGAGGATGTCTCCTCTCCCACTCCTTCATAACTGCTTCTCTAATTAGTCCCCTCTCCTGAGAAGAGAGAATTTAAAATAGACATAAGTTCTCCCCAGGTAAAAAGATTAGAGCTCAGGAATTGGTCAAATTGTTCTGCTAGCCCAGTGGGATCTTTTATTAGGGGCCTCATTTCCTTCTTAAAGGTCCTGACTTATGTGCTATTCAGGGTAGCATTCACTTATCCTATACCTCCCTGAGCCAAGGGAACTTCTCTTAAATATACAATTTAGGACTTGGGGTTTTGGGGTCTGGAAGATGGTAATTTTGGATATCCCTTTAAATTTGCTCTAATTCCTTCCTTAGTGAAGCAAATGGTCCCTTGTGGGACCTGGATGGGGTTAATTGAATTAAGTCCTCCTGTGCCTTTAGAACCCCTTGGAGGGGCTGATTGAATTATTAAGTCTTCTTATTACCTTTCAGGTCTGGAGGCCTGGCTTCCCTGGGTTATTTTTCTCCTAAACTTCACAATAGCTAGCTCCTTCTAGGGTTAGCCCACTTGCTAAGTAGCATGTTGTCTAGTTCCTTAGAAATTTAGCCTACGTTAAAGGTTTTAGAGCCTTTCCCTTTGTAAATGGTGAGATAACAGAACTCAGCTCTCTTTCCCCCTGTGGGTCTCTAAAACTCCCTTTTGGAATTTAGCCCTCAGAGACAGAATAAAATCTTTGCTTCTTGATTTGGATATGGTTTAAATCTACAAATTATTTTTAAGATAACTCACGACAATGACTCCCAAACCCCATATTTTGGGGTTTAACCCCCATTCCAAAACATTTGGTGGACTGGATAGGGAATGCTGAAATTCCAACATATTTTGAGAGGCTTCTGCACCATTTTCATTCTGATGGACTTTTCTTAATATGGATATGTCTGTCTTTAGAAACAAACATTGTGAGTCCAAAAAGTCCAGAGGCCTTGAGTCATGGTTGGTGTAAATTGTATTTTGAAAGGAATCTCTAACAACCAATTCGAAGCTATTGGGGAAAATTATCAGCAGTTTGAGATTGAGTTCAATCACTGACTGTGTGGGAAGAATTCTACCTTATAGGAGAATTAAGAGAAGTGTTACAGAATATATAATACATTGAAATGTAAAATGCCTATTCAGAAGTCCTGACATAGGCTTTGTTTTTGTTGGTTTTAAGTCCCAAACTCCTAGCATAATATTATAATCATTATTACTAATGTTGTTTATATTGTGTAAGTTTTTTTTTTTATGTCAATGTGCATTTGTGAGAGCTTTTTGTTGCAAAATAAATACTGTTTCCATACTAATTTACATTGTACATTCAGTTCTTTTCTATTTTCTATAGCTTGTAGCCTCAAGGTATGAGCAAAGTTTATGCATTAACTAATTGTTCCCAGGAGAACCTGAATGAGGCTGTAATGAGCCAGTTTTAACAAAGTAATCTGACTCTTTCTGAGTGGCCAGACTTGATCAGCGCTGAAGCTAGTCAGAGAGGGTTCTGTTAGAACAGAGAGCAATGCCTGAATTTTTCTGGGCCACCAAAAGTGGTTTCAATTGTTAAAACTCCTTTTCTATTTTCCCTTCCTTTTCTATTTCTCCCTCAAACCTGTCTGTCAGCTATATCTAGAAACAGCTTAAAATAGCCATTTCTGAAGAAGTTACTGACTTTATTAATGAATAACTGATTATGCTAATTTGATGATCAACGTATTCAGATATAAAGCTGACTAGGGTCTTTTTGGTATTCACTCCATCAGCTCTCATTTTATTCCTAAGTATACAGACACCTAATCTTTCTTCAGATAGTATCTACCACACATATACAATCTGGAAATTATCTGGTAATCTAAGTCTTCCTTCCTATCTCTGAAATAGGTATTCCAAAGGGGCATACATATGCACCTGCACAAGAAATTGGTCTCTAGGGTGCAGGATTCCAATTTTATATAATGATGCTCAGCTACTATATGATGCCATTGTATGTTTTATCAGTCATAGCAGATATTCTCAGCACTTTGCTGTCCACTCTAATGACCATCATATCCCACAGT
This sequence comes from Antechinus flavipes, assembly GCF_016432865.1. NCBI lineage: Eukaryota > Metazoa > Chordata > Mammalia > Dasyuromorphia > Dasyuridae > Antechinus > Antechinus flavipes. The sequence goes on along the minus strand of NC_067400.1, from coordinate 194,761,643 downwards.
TGATAGCATCTCGTTGGTGAAATTATTGGAATGATGGAACTAATTCTGCATGCCTTGATTCTAAAATTGTCTGGTTGAGGATAAATGAGGCATTTAGACTGTCATCTGAGTGCAATGCTGCCACAGGAGACAGCTCCTAGTAGAACTTTGTCAAGAGAAAGGAGCTAAATGGGTTTGCCATGGAACAGTTTCTGTGATTACATTACACAGACATTATAGCTGGTTTCTGTTTTAAATTTTATATAACTGCTCCTGTTCCTATAAAAATGTTTATTATCCTAAAAGCAAGCAACTGACATTTTAATATCCAGCATCATAGTCAAATGACATTTACAACAATGCCTTGTAAATCTACAATAAACTCCTCACAGCACTATCATAATTAGTTAGAAAGCAACTATAAAAGCTCATTGTAGGATCATGTTCCCCTCCTTTTCAAAGGCCAAACAACTCTCATTTTAATGAATGAAATGAAAGAATGCATATAAATATAGGTAAGAAAATAATTGTAAGTGATTCTTATAATTCTTTCTCCCTAATTTATAGAAGGTAGAAAATCTAACATTAAAAGAATGTTTTCATGCCAGGAAACTGAGGCCCAGAAAGGCAAAGTGACTTGACCAGAAAAACAGTGACTATATGACTGAGATGGGCTTCAGAATTCAGATTTTCCTAACTCAGTTTCATGCTCTATCCTGAAACTTCTTAAATTGTGGATTGTGATGAAATCATGTAACTAAATATGTGAATTGTGAAATTATGAATTATTATCAGTAAATGTTTGATTTGTATACTAATTTTATATACCTATATGTTCAGGGTCATGTAAAAAAATCCTCCATCAAAAAAGGGACCATGAGTGGAAAAAGTTTAAGAACCTCTATTTTATTCACTATTCCATCCTAATGTTCAGCATTATTAGGTAAGCACAAATATCCATTGTAATCTTGGTAAACACTGCTTTATTATTAATAAAATCTGTTACATTTTCAGGCTTTTCACCAAACTATTTTAGTATTTCCCTTTTTATAGATAAAACTCAGCCAACCTTTAATGGAATTACAACTTTTGCCACTTTCTCCATTGAATATCAATCCTTCCATTTCCCCAGACCAGAGAGCCATGCAACTAACAAGACTTCTGCTCTATACCAGTGGAATCAAACTCAGATAGAAATGAATCCTTGAAGGCTACATATTGACTGTGAAAATCACAAATTAGCATTTAGTTTTGGGTTTCCAAATATCAGTTTAATCTGGTTCACTGAAAATTTTTTCTTGAACTTGGAAGTGGGGAAGGAGTGTGTAGAGGGGAGGATTATATGATATATCTGGAAAAAAAGAAGAGGCAAAGATGTGAAAAAGTTTAAGAGACTTTATATTTGATCTTAGAAGTAATAGGGAATTGTCACAAGTGTTATTGAGTTAAGAATAACACAAACAAAAAAAAATAACAGACATTTAAGAGATTTAAGAAAATCACTTTGGTAGCTGGGTAGACTATGGATTGAAGTGGGGGGAAACTTGAGACAGGAACATCAAGTAGAAAGCTATTGTCATTTTCTAGATAAAAGGTAATAAAGCTCTTTACAAGGACATTGTGAGTAGAGCAAAGAAGATGCCTATGGGATATGAAGGTAGAAGTTACGATATCTGACAATTGTTTAGATGTGCAGATTGAATCAGAATGAGAAGTTAAGGATGAATTTGGGATTGTTTGTCTAGATAGTTGGAAGAATGATGGTACCTCCAACATTAATAAAGAAGTTTAGAAGAGGGATGGGTTTTAGGGATTTTTTAAGATCAAAAAAATTATGTTTTAGAAACACTAAGTTTGAGATTCTTATGGGAGATACAGTTTGTTGTATCCAGTAGCAGTCAAACTGGAGCTCAGGACTGAGATTAAGTTAGATGAAAAAATCTGAGAATCATCTCCAAAGACATAAAAATTGGATGATTGAGAGCTGATAAGATCACCAAATGAGAGACTCTAAAGAGAAAATCTAAGAGAGCATAGGTCAGAGTCATGAAGATATCTCTACAGTTAGTGCATCAATGATATCACAGCAAAAGAGGTTATGAGTGATTTGACAAAAACAACAGAGAAATAGCAAGGCTGTGAAAATTTAGAAAGAAGAGAGTACCCAAGAGAAGATGATCAGCATTGTCAGAGGTTACTAAAGAGGTTAAGATGTGTGAGGATAGAGAAAAGATTATTAGATTGGAAAATTAAGAGAATCCTAGAAACTTTGGAGAGAACAGTTTGAGCTTACTACTTTATAGTGATAATTACCTACTATGTTTCCCCAATAATAAGACACTGTCTTATTATTTTTTTTGGACAGAAAAACACCAGAGGGCTTATTTTCAGGGAGAGTTTAATTTAATGAACATTGACAGCAATTTTAGTAAACAGGTAAATGTGAACCAAAAAAAGTACCTTTATTCAATAATGATCATGTCATCTTCTTCAACAACATCATCATAAGTGTCCATACCCTGAATTCCATCCTGGATGTCTTGCACCTCTATTTCCTTCAGAAGAAGTGGACCCAATCTGTCATGTCCAGCAATATAGCTCTCTTTAAATGAACATGTCTTATCCAGGTAACCTGCTCGTAGTGCCTTGGCGACACAGCTGTCAGTAATTTTATCCCATGACTTCTTTACCCAAGTTACGACTTCTTGCAGACAGGGCTTCACAAAGTTTCCACGCTGATTTCTTTCCATTCTATTTTCAATGTAGTCATTGACTTCCATGAGCAAATGGTCCTTAAATGATTTGTTTATTGCAATATCAAGGGTCTGGAGATAGGCAGTCATTCCTGCAGGAATCATTACTTGATCTATTCTTCTCTCTGCAAGGAAGTTCTTCATTTCTTTAGCACGGTGAATACTGGCTGAATCCCAGATTATCAGACCTCTTTGGTTACCTCGCATAACAAGTGGCAGCATTAAATCAACCCACTTTCTTATAACAGCTTGTGTACACCAGGCTTTTTCGGTTTCAAGAACGTTCAATCTTATCTTTCTTGCCCTCACTGATGATTAGAAGTGTGGCTTTCTTTCCATCCAAACGAATTGCCAAAACACAGGTGACCCATGAAGACAGAATAATAAAATTATGGCCATCAGTCCTTTTCATTCCATCATGCCCCTCAATAATGTTTTAACCCCATCATGCTCCCTGAGTGCTCCTTCTATCCTCCATGATGTCCCCTGAGTTCTTTTTTTAATCCTCCATCATGCCCCCTCACTCCCACTTACATACTGGGATTTTATGTTGTCCTGCCTCAGCTCTCCTCTGCAGCACTGCTCTCAATGGTGCCAGCAAGCAAATCACTGGGGAAGAACAGGATGATGTGCTCACTGCTGCAGCTCTGGTTGGATGCAGCTCGGAGCGTGGTGTGTGTTTCACCCAGGGCGGGGGGACGGTGCATACAGAGGGTACTGTAATGTAGCGTGTAGGGCAGGAGATCACCTTCACTACAGTAGCAATCTCAATAGGGCTTATTTTCAGGGGAGGGCTTATTTTAGAGAAATCATACACAGTAAGGGGAGGGCTTATTTTCGGGACAGGTCTTATTATTGGGGAAACACGGTATGTAGGTATGAATTTCCTAAAAGTGTACCTTTTATGAAGGCAGTGACTAGGTCTTAAATTTTGAATTTTCCATATCACTTTACATGTGTAGTAGAAAAGAACTGGTCAAAAGACATCTAATCATTTGATTTTCCCCTTTTTTGGTTGATAAAATTATAGAATGTATGGAACAAATAACAAACATATTTATACTTTGTTACTCCTTTAGAGGTATGAAGTTCTCTGATCAAATAACTCTGTAATGTCTCTGTAACAGTAAATTGTATGCTGCCATCATCACAGTTACACCCACAGTCAAAATGGGGCATAAACACCCTTACAATGTCAATGTATATAAATATATACACACATATAAATATGTAGCATACATCCACATCTATCATCTCTTTCCTTGTATATTTTAAAACCAAAAACCTTTATTTTTTGTTTGGGTTTGAGTAGATCACTTAAATAATGATATATCCTAATGAGGTAGGAGACACCTGAGCATTAGAGTCTGTGTTGTGATTTTGGCAAAAGAATTCTGGATTTGGTGAAAGAATTCAGACACAGTCTCTAAGTTAAGGGGTAAAGATTTATTATGCTATTTATTTTAAGGGAATCTAGCAGTTAGAATCAAGGAGATAATTTATAGGAAAAAGAAACAAAAGATTAGGTTGATATAATGACTTAGAGGTACATTTGAGCGTGGTCTGCATGGGGTCGTTTCTGTCATTGATTTCTACAGATTGCTCACCAACAGATTGACCAGCATTGTTTGTGGCAGACCCAAGGAAGAGTAGCCTTAGTTTTCTCAGGAATTGCTACTTTCTCGCACCTCATCATTATCAAGTCTAAGTTCCCAAATATAGATCATCACCTCATAGTTTTGATCAAATTTTCCCAAAATCCTTGGAATAACCCTAATGAGGGCTCTGTACTTTTGTTCAATGTACTTATCATAATTACCACTCTATCTCAGGACCTCCTATTCAATGTTTTCTTTCCACACAACTAATCATTCAAAATAATGACAGTTTTTTGTATTTTAAAAAATTTACTTGTTTACTTAAAAAAAGGTAAAATAGCATCGATACAAATTAATTAAAGCAAATGAATAAAATAATATATCACAATATACATATGAACTCAGCTCACACTTTCCTACTAATACAATCAGCATACATCCTGGTAGGAAAGGAAATGGAGGAAAAGTCTTTTACTTAAGGCAACTCACAACTCTGGATCATAAGTTTCTTTTTTATTATTATTATAGCTTTTTATTTACAAGATATATGCATAGGTAGTTTTACAGTACTGACAGTTGCAAATTCTTTTGTTCCAACTTTTTCCCTCCTTGCCCTTATCCCTTCCCCCCAATGGCAGGTGGACCAATACATGTTAAATATGTTAAAGTATAAGTTAAGTACAATATATGTATACATGTCCAAACAGATAATTTGCTGTATAAAAAGAGTCGGACTTTGAAATAGTATACAATTAGCCTGTGAAGGAAATCAAAAATTCAGGCAGACAAAAATAGAGGGATTGGGAATTCTATGTAGTGGTTCATAGTCATCTCCCAGAGTTCTTTCACTGGGCATAGCTGGTTCAGTTCATTACTGCTCTAGTGGAACTGATTTGGTTCATCTCATTGGTGAAGAGGGCCCCGTCCATCAGAATTGATCATCATATAGTATTGTTGTTGAAGTATATAATGATCTCCTGGTCTTGCTCATTTCACTTAGCATCAGTTCATGTAAGTCTCTCCAGGCCTTTCTGAAATTATCCTGCTGATTATTTTTTACAGAACAATATTCTGTAATATTCATATACCACAATTTATTCAGCCATTCTCCAATTGAGGGGCATCCACTCAGTTTCTAGCTTCTGGCCACTACAAAAAGGGCTGCCACAAACATTCTTGCACATACAGGCCCCTTTCCCTTCTTTAAAATCTCTTTGGGATATAAGTTCAGTAATAGCACTGTTGGATCAAAGGCTATGCATAGTTTGATAGCTTTTTGAGCATAGTTCCAAATTGTTCTCCAGAATGGCTGGATGTATTCACAATTCCACCAACAATGTATCAGTGTCCCAGTTTTTCCATATCCCCTCCAACATTCCGCATTATCTTTCCCTGTAATTCTATTCAATCTGACAGGTGTGTAGTGGTATCTCAGAGTTGTCTTAATTTGCATTTCTCTGATTAATAATGATTTGGAGCATATTTTCATATGTCTATAAATAGTTTCAATTTCTTTGTCTGAGAATTGTCTGTTCATATCCTTTGACCATTTATCAATTGGAGAATGGCTTGATTTCTTATACATTAGAGTCAATTCTTCATATATTTTTTTTGATAACTTTTTATTGACAGAACCCATGCCAGGGTAATTTTTTACAACATTATCCCTTGCACTCACTTCTGTTCTGATTTTTCCCCACCCTCCCTTCACTCCCTCCCCCAGATGGCAAGCAGTCCTATACATGTTAAATAGGTTACAGTATATCCTAGATACAATATATGTGTGCAGAACTAAACAGTTCTCTTGTTGCACGGGAGAATTGGATTCAGAAGGTATAAATAACCCGGGAAGAAAAAATGTAAGCAGTTTATATTCATTTCCCAGTGTTCTTTCTTTGGGTGTAGCTGCTTCTGTCCATCCTTGATCAACTGAAACTGAATTAGCTCTCTTTATCAAAGAGATCCACTTCCATCAGGATACATCCTCATACAGTATCGTTGTTGAGTATATAATGATCTCCTGGTTCTGATCATTTCATTTAGCATCAGTTCATGTAAGTCTCACCAGTTCTCTCTGTATTCATCCTGCTAGTCATTTCTTACAGAACAATAATATTCCATAACGTTCATATACCACAATTTACTCAACCATTCTCCAATTGATGGGCATCCATTCATTTTCCAGCTTCTAGCCACTACAAACAGGCTGCCACAAACATTTTGGCACATACAGGTCCCTTTCCCTTCTTTAGTGTCTCTTTGGGGTATAAGCTCAGTAGAAACACTGCTGGGTATGCACAGTTTGATAATTTTTTGAGCGTAGTTCCAAATTGCTCTCCAGAATGGCTAGATGTGTTCACAATTCCACCAACAACATATCAGTGTCCCTGTTTTCCCACATCCCCTCTAACGTTCTGCATTATCTTTCCCTGTCATTCTAGCCAATCTGACAGGTGTGTAGTGGTATCTCAAAGTTGTCTAAATTTGCATTTCTCTGATTAATAATGATTTGGAGCATATTTTCATATGGTTATAAATAGTTTTAATTTCTTCATCTGAGAATTGTCTGTTCATATCCTTTGACCATTTATCAATTTCTCCATATATTTTGGAAATAAGGCCTTTATCAAAACTTTGACTGTAAAAATGTTTTCCCAGTTTATTGCTTCCCTTCTAATCTTGTCTGCATTAGTTTTGTTTGTACAAAAACTTTTCAATTTGATATAATCAAATTTTTCTATTTTGTGATCAATAATGATCTCTAGTTCTTCTTTGGTCATAAATTCCTTCCTCTTCCACAGGTCTTAGAGGTAAACTATCCTATGCTCTTCCAATTTATAATCTCATTTTTTAGGGTCAATGCCTAGTTTTTGCCATATTAATTTCCAATTTTCCCAGCAATTTTTGTCAAACAACGAGTTCTTATCCCAAAAGCTGAGGCCTTTGGGTTTTGGACCCTAAGTTTCAATGTTATTTGTCGATTCACTAGCATCTGCACCACAGAAAACTGCTTTTCTATGCCAAATTAACTATCAATTCTCACTGCTCTTCAGCTAAAGAAGAGAAAAGAAATTTTCTTCTCTTTTCCATTACAACATTGCATTTACAAACTTCTTCAATTAACCATCATCCTTAAAGTGGATGTTTAGAAATTGTTAACTCTTTATAAGTTAAGAACTTTATAGCAGTTCTGTTTAATCTGGAGACCTCCAAAGTTAACATTTTGCCTAACCCTGTGCTATGCAAATGAGACTGGACATTTATCCACTCATCCAAATCCTGTGTTGTCCAATTAGAATGAAGCTCACAGCAACACAGTTAAAATTTAACTTTTTAAGCCATCTTGCCTGGATACCAAAACAGCTCCAAATATGTTTTTTTTTTTCTTTCTTTCTTAAGCCAAAAGAGGCAGCAGAGAGCACCAAAGCTTTAGAAGTTTTATCACTCTTCCACTTTAGGTGGTAGTAAGGGATAGTAAGATAGTAAGTAAATTTATCAATGGAGACCCTGGCCAGTGAAGTTAATTCTCTCTGTGATCAATCAAGTATCACTCTGATGAAGCCTAGCAACTAGATGCTTCTAACTGACATAATTCTAACTGATCAGTTATTTGCCTCCCCTGCTGTGTAGTCAATTCTTCTCTTCAGATCCCTTCCACATCCAATTCTGTTTCCTATTTACTCCAGTGGCTTAACTGAGAGACCCTGAATCTTCAGTGATTCACCTTTCTCTTAAAGTCACAACTCCTTTAATTTCCACTATCAAATCAATAGTAATTTAAAAATCATACCTGAGTCTCCACATGTTTACATCCATTATTTTCAGTTTTACTCACTTTAGTCATAAAATAGTATATGTACATTAGGTGAGATCTTTCTGCTTCTGAAATCTTCCTTAACTTCTTTTACCCTCTTGAAATTATATTTTTTTGATATTCATATTTCCTTAGGGTTTTCTTTTAAATAAGTAAAAGATCTTTTCTACCCTTTAATCTTTCTCTGCACAAGTGAGGCATGACTCCACATTGTTGACATAGAAATTTGACTCCTCATGTCACACACAGATCACTTCCTATCCCAAACTGTCCAAATCCCAACTGAAAGCTGTGTTTCATCTTCATACACATATATTTGCAGTGATCTTAGAGTTCTTCTATTCATATTAAGTATCAAAATATTCTATTACTGCAGCAATATCTTACATTCTTTGGTCTTTCTCATCACTTAAACTGCTCAATTTATCTTAAAAGTGACCATGTATCTTACTTTTGGAGTGTATTCCCCTCTTCCTTTAGTTCTCAGCTGCTGACTCCTGAAAAACTTTCCTGATCCTCATGTTAATAGTATTCAAATTATTTTATATTTTTTGTCTTGTTATAAGTTGAAGCTTGTTGAGGATAAGGACTATGTTCCCCGCTTTTTATCTTTGTACCCACCATTTTATAGCACAGTATTATTGAAGGCATTTGTTGAATTGTATTGAATTAAAACTTTGAAAATGATTACAATATGATGGTAACTGATGGTGTGTGTGTGTGTGTATATATATATATATATATATATATATATATATATATATATATATATATATATATATATATATATATGGAGTTTGTCACTCAGTGTTTCCCACACAACATGAAAAATAATTCAGAATGGTAAGCCATTATCAGTGGAAGACAAACTTTACCCCCTTTACAATTCTACTTTGGACATTTTGTCTTGAAATTCCTGGTGCCTTTATTGTGAAAAGTAGAGATTACTAGAAAAAGTTGATCTACATACAAAAGAAAGAAAAACAAATTCTACATTTTTCATGTAGTAAAATAAATCAGAAACAAAATCATGTTTACAATAGAGAGCAATTTTTTAAAGTTTGAAATACTTTTGGGAACATAACCACAACCATTAGCAACCTCCGTTTTGAGCAGTTGGTATTGGGTTGGCTTAATGCCACCTTGATTTAAGTCATAGGTAGTGAAATTTGGGGGACCTCATTTTCTTTTTTCTAAATTAATATACTTTTAAATAAACAGCATACACTTTTGCATGTTTGAAGACAGCTAATGTCTGGATCATGATGCTTGATGTCTCTGATGTTCAGATTGGTAAAGCCTTTTGTATATCCAGATTGGTGTTTTGGCAATATAGATTTTTTTTTCAGGAAAAATAAATATTTTTATATTACATATAAGTATATAAAATATAATAATAAATAAATATGATCTCCCTGTCCTTAGGTATAGACATACATATCACCCAGTGATAATTTAGGAATAAAGAATAGAAAAATCACCCTTGTCTTAGAGTATTGTTCTCTGATTTATATTATATGTCATGTACCTTTGTACATACTGGAAGGATCTACTGTTGCTTTCAAATAACAAGAAATACATAGCAATATGGACAAAAAGATGGATCAGATACTATTATTATCAGAACAGAAGGCAAATGTATTTTAGATGCATTTAAGTAGTTAAGTGGTTTTTTGAGAATCATCAGGGGACTTTGCTGGCTATTAGTAGCTCTTGAATAATGCAAGATGGCCTTGATTTGAAACATTTTGAACAGGTTAAGTTTTTGTTTATTTGTTCTTTGTTCAAAGCAGCTGCTTAATTTGAATAGCTCTTATTTCAGCCAAGTTGAAGAAAGATCTGGAAACAATAGCATGCTGGATAAAAATATGACTTAGGAATTTAAATGGTAATTGGCTGCAAGTACTTGGTTGAGGATAAGGAGGAAACAGTTAATAAAAGGTGAATTTGTCTTTTATAAAAATAATATGCTACCATAATTATTGATTTCTATTTAAAATATCATTAGAAAAATGAAATACCAATTATTTTATCATTTTCAAAGAACAAAAGTTAGGGTAAGGGTGAAAATAAATATATTCAGAAGGGATTCTCCTACAGATTCTGATTGTGATATTATTTGATTCATAAATCAAATATTTCCCCCCATTCTTATTTCAAGCTAATCTTTGATTCAAAGGTCTGATTGTATTTTTTTTCCTAGTACCCAACTGAGGAATCTAAATTCCTCAAAAAGACAAAAACAACAATATTTTAAGTTCTATTAATTTAATGAAATGGTATCATATACATTGCTAGCTTGATGATCAGTAATTTACATGGTTTTTATATATTTACAGATCTTAAACCACAGAAATCACAACAGTGAACTATATTTACTTCTATGTTTGACAAGTGTTTGACAATGTTCATCTCATCCTATAATCTTCAACAGTAGAGAGGAAAGCTAGTAAACTGTCTCAGTTTGTGCTGAAATCATCGAGTCAGTGTGCTTTGTTAAGAAATTACTCCTTTTGGTAGCCTATCCTCATGAAAATTCACTCATTCCCAACTTATTCAAAGGAAGGAAGGAAAGAGTAAAAGAAAAGGAAGGGAGGGAGGGATGGAGAAAAATAATGACTGAATTTGGTAAGAGAAAAGTAGAGAAAATATCAGTATGACATATTACATACATATTTAAATACAGTTGATATGTTGGCAAGTGTTGCCATTTCTTCTTCTTTTTAATTAATCTTTATATAAGGAGTGACATGCTGTATATAGGAGCAGGGAGGACGATATTCAGAAAAAAAATGCTGTTAAAAACAAAATAAATAAATAAATATTTTTAAAGATGCTACAGATATAGATCAAAAATTGAATTCAATTAAACTTTTGTGTCTCTCATGAATACTGTTTGAGTATGGAGTGCAATTTTAGCTCTCCTACTAACTATATTTTATCATTTTGTATCTTGTCACTCCAGTGCCTAGCAAAACGATAATCACTTAAAAGATAATAAATAAATGTAGAGTTTAGCTGAAAATATGCCAATTTGTACAATAAATATTCATCTTGAACCATAATATTCAAAATACTTGTAAAGCTTTCCATAACCATGTAACTGCTGGTGTCCACTATAGCCTTAAGATTCTTGTACTCAGATATTTTCTTTGGTTCTGATTCTCAATAAGTTTTGAATTTTTATGCTTAAAGAATTTGCATAGTAGTTTATCAAATGGAATAAAAGAGTAAAAGGGTTGCCTATATATTTGACAATAACAATAAAGTAAATATCTCTTTTTGAAATTTCTCTTCATTATGAAGCTAATACCCACTGCCTTAAACATATGAGCACATATAAAATAATAATCTATGCCTATTATCAACACTTAATAAATGAAGTGATCAAATAGAAAAAAAAAATTACAAAATAAATTCATCTTCCATAATAAACTCCATCTGCCATTTTATGGCACATACACAAACTGCTATAGGAAGATGCCAAGAATTTAGAATTGCCTTCTCTGAAAGCCTGAGCCAGAGCTAATTTCATTCAAAGGATAAATGAGTAAAGGATTTCTTTGCCAACTGACAAAATATAATGATTCATGATTAATGAATCGTTGTTTTTTTCCTGCAGAGATCTCTCTTTAAAGCACAGTGATATATAGTACTCCAAACGGGTAGGGGACGGGAGAGAATCTGGAGTTTAAAATATGTGGACAGCAAATTCAAACTATACACTATAGTTAATACATACAATTTGAAGAGAAAGGCTGAAGTGATAGAATGGTGTCTTTTGAAACTTTCAAGGATAGATGTAGGAGCATTTTAAACATTCCTCTATAAGAAAAAAGATTAAGTTTTCTTGAGAACAAGCTTGCTCTATTAAAATATTATTGCTCTGATGATCAAAGCTAATTACTGGAAATACCATTATCTTTCACGGAGTTATTCACTTATGACATGTCTTTTAATTATAAAATTGGAATCACATTTTAATAGTATATGCTATTTAATAGAATATATATGTTTAGTCATGAGTTTCTAGGGTTAGTTGAGGAATGGCAGTCACTGATAGATTCCTAACTAGCAAACCAATTGGAAAACATCAGTGTATTATTATTTTTATCCTTAATTACATAAGACAGAATATTTACTCTGAATGGGAGAGATTCTTTCTTCTTCTTCTTCTTCTTATTATTATTATTATAGCTTTTGACAGAACATATGCATGTGTAATTTTTCAACATTGTCCTTTGCACTCACTTCTGTTTCAACTTTTCCCCTCCTTCCCTCCACCCCCTCCCCTAAATGGCAGGCAGTCTCATACATGTCAACCATGTTAAAGTATATCTTAAATACAATATATGTGTACAGATATGCACAGTTCTCTTGTTTCACAAGAAAAATCGGATTCAGAAGGTAAAAATAACCTGGGAATAAAAACAAAAATGCAAGTAGTCCACATTCATTTCCCAGTGTTCTTTCTCTGGATGTAGCTGATTCTGTCCATCATTGATCAATTGGACCTGAATTGGATCTTCTCATTGTCGAAGATATCCACTTCCATCTGAATATATCCTCATATAGTATTGTTGTTAAAGTGTATAATGATCTCCTGGTCCTGTTCATTTCACTTAGCATCAATTCATATAAGTCTCTCCAAGTCTCTCTGTATTCACCCTGCTGGTCATTTCTTACAGAACAATAATATTCCATAACATTCATATACCACAATTTACCAACCATTCTCCAATTGATGGGCATCCATTCAATTTCCAGTTTCTAGCCACTACAAAAAGGAATGCCACAAACATTTTGGCACATACATGTCCTTTTCCCCTTATTTAATATCTCTTTGGAATATAAGCCCAAGAGTAACACTGCCGGATCAAAGGGTATGCAGAGTTTGATAACTTTTTGAGCATAGTTCCAAATTGTTCTCCAGAATGGTTGGATCCATTCACAACTCCACCAATAATGCATCAGTGTCCCAGTTTTCCCACATTCCCTCCAACAGTCGTCATTATATTTTCCTGTCACTGACAGGTGGGTAGTGGTGTCTTAGAGTTGTCTTAATTTGCATTTCTCTGATCAGTTGTGATTTGAAATATCCTTTCATATGAGTAGAAACAGTTTCAATTTCATCATCTGAAAATTGTCTGTTCATATTCTTTGACCATTTATCAATTGGAGAATGGCTTGATTTCTTATAAATAAGAGTCAATTCTCTATATATTTTGGAAATAAAGCCTTTATCAGAACCTTTAACTGTAAAAATGTTTTCCCAGTTTATTCGGAGAGATTCTTAGCAAATTTATTGCCTCTGGCCTGTAGACTCATCTTTTCCTCTTCTATCAAGACTTGCTTGGTAATTCTACTTCCTAATCCTATATATTGCTCTCTCCTTTGACTCTGGCTATTCTCTTGATGCTGGTGTAAATTTTCTTCCAAGTTGAACCCAGCATATTTTAGAATTATTCTTGCTGCTAAATAATGTAGAACATTAAAATTCTTTCTTTCAGCTGAAATATTTACTTGGATTAGGTCACGATGTGAAATGGTAATTAATCAGCTGAATAAAAGTGAATATTAATAGCCAATGTCCACAAACTGATGAAAAGAACAAAGAAATAGTCACATGTTTAAAAAGGCTGATGAAACAGATCTATTAGGCATGTGTAGAAACTTTATTGTCCAATAAACCATGCTTTTCATGAAGTTTTGTGTTTATTACCTTCCTACTTGATGATGTGTAAACCCAGCTATTTCGTAAAATTGACATGAAAACACATGTGAAATTAATAAATGCATTGTAAGATGATGAATGAGATAGTAAATACGAGTATACCCAACTTCCTTCTCTGGAATAGTTCAAATGGTTGAAAAAGAAAGGCAATAGAATCTAAAGGACAGAAGGAAGAAGTATCTCAAGAGTATATAGGCTCATTCCCCTACCTTTTTCAAATTAACTATGCATGCAGAAAAGAAGTGATATTACAGGGGATATCATGAAATAACCTTTTTTTAAAAAAGTTTTTATTAATTTTTTTATATCATCATAATTTTCTCTGCCATCCCTCCTCTTCTCAGGGAGCCATTCTATATAAGACATAATATTTTAAATGTTTAAAAAAAGAAATAGAGAAAGTAGGAGAAAAAACATAATTGACCAATACATCAAAGATGTCTGAAAATATGGGCAAGATACAATACTTGTAGACCTCTATTATAAAGTGGTGTGGTGAGAATATCTTCTCAAATCTCTCCTGACAAGCCATACATGTTTTTCATGATTTTGCAAAATTTACTTTTATTTGTGTATGTTTTAAAAATCATGCATTTCACTGTGGTAGGAAGTAGCCAAAATGCTAATAAATTCTTCCAGAAGATTTATCAAAAGCACAACAAATTGGCTTAAATAATAATCTGCTTGAAAATATTTCTAAATCAGAGTTCACAGAACATTATCCTCTACAAAATGCAATTTAGAATCTCTGTAATGTGATGTTTTTGCAGACTTTTTCACAGACCAAAATGATTATACATACTCATGGTTAGATTTCTACATATGTAAATACACAAGAATTCCTGAATTAAAAATCAGAAACTTTCTGCAACCCACTGCTCTTCTTGTTTTAAGGGAAATAAATACTTAGAGGTCTACTCTTAAATTAGCCATTCTTCTAATTTCCCTACAAAACTGCATTTATCAACTATTATTAGTTGTTCTAAATTTTGGATTGGATGTAGTGAATATTATTCTATCTCCAACTCAAATGATCTACATTTTTCAACCACTTTGCTGAAGCTTTCATTTCCATGATGATGGAAAATGTGTTACATGAAATATGAGTTTAAATATCCAAATTCTTGATACTGTAATTTTAATATAGTACATCAATCAAGTGAATTTCATTCAGTTCTTCTAAATTGATAGTTAATCCATAGTTTTGTACATTAAGTTCTTTAAGAGAGTCAGTATGATGTAATGGCTATGGAACCGAATTTGTTACCAGGAAGACTTGGGTTCAAATCTGACCTTTAACTGATACTAGATATTAACTATATGACTGTACAAGTCATTTAATTTCTCACTGCTCCCAATTTTCCCAAACTAAGTTATAAATGAATAACCTCTCTGCACTAGTAAAAGTATACTCTACACAATTAAAATAAAAAGCTCAGCCCTGAATTCTCATTCTCTCTCTCTCTTTCTATAGATAGATTGATAGATAGAGAGATACCACACACATATATCCTTAATAATAATGTGTATGTATGATATTCTGAAAATCCCATGTCTTTCATATTTAATTTCTTCAATAATCTATTCAGTTCTCAAGTTTCCTTTTTATTTATATTTGTGTTACATTTATCAACCCTTGGGACAAGGAGACAGAGACAGAGAGTAAAAGTTGGTCATATAACTATATGACTTTATTTAACTACATATATATGCGCATACATGCATATATGTTTATAAATATATGTACATGTATACAACTATAAATACAATTTATAATTAAAATATTAATTTACGTATTTTGGGATATAGTTCTACACATATCTATCTTAACTCATATGTGTGTGTGTTTATAGTATGTATGTACATATATATATATATATATATATATATATATATATATATATATATATATATATAGATGTATTAGACATCATTAAATGAGCACAATGAAGTGGTGATAGGAACCAAGCTTGGCCTCAAAGAGGAGATAAGAAAATGTACAAACCCACATAATATGTCAAAAAGTTGATGGATTCATTAGTGTCACTAAATTGTTTCTCCTCTTTTTTGAAATTCTTTTTTATAAGTAATTACTCTTTGGAATGAGGTGGGAAAGAGGGAAGAATCTTTTGGGAAGGATGGCTGATTCAGTCTCTAAACTCATGTGGTTTAAATTAGTGAACTTACAAAAAGGCATAATAAAAATTTTAGGAGACTTTGATTTTCATGTTCTATGTTTTGATAAATCTAAAAGAAACATAAATAAAAAAGAAAGTTTAGAACTGAACAAACTATTGGAGAAATGAAATATGGAAGATATGGAATTTTCAGAATGTTATAGATACATTGTTATTAAGCATCACATAGCACCTTCGCAAACATAGGCATATGGTAGGTCACAGAAAAATTGAAAACAAATGTAAGAAGTCAGAAATAATTTAAAAATATTTCTTATGTACTATAATATGAAATAGTAATTAATACAGAGAGCATAATCAAAACAATACAAACCTAAATAGAGACAGATGAAGACTAACCCTGATTAATGTGTCAGAGAATAAATCAGATAAATAATTAGCAACTATTTGAAAAAGAATGACAAAGATGAGACAATATAACAATTTTTCTGGTTCAATTAAAGCAATCTTCAGAGGAAAAAAATTAACTCTGAAAATATGCAGTAACAAAGTAAAAATAAATGATTAATAACTGATTGTAAAATTAAAAATCTGGGGAGTCGACAAGCAGAAAATTGAAATAAGCACAAAAGAAGAAATGTTTAAAATTATAATAAAATACATGAAACTAGAAAAGCAAGATCAGTGCAAAAGTCATTAAGGGAAAAAAAATTGTTGTGGAAGCTATAGATTTGAAAAAGGAGAAAGTAGAACCATGGAAAATAAGTATGACTTGTCTAATTGTTTAAACCTTAAGAAGTGCTGATGGACAATTAGAATCACTGAATGGTTAATCTCAGTCAAAGTGAAACCTGAGGAAGACCTTAACTTAAAATAGTCAAGGTCTGCCATTTTATCCACGGCCATGTGCAATTGTCTTGAATTATATCTTGCCACTGGACCCAGATGGCTCTGGAGGAGAAAGTGAGGCAGGTGACCTTGCACAGCCCTGCCTCATTTAAATCCAGTTCACTTGCATATAATGGCACCTCCCTGATATCATAGTCCTCTTTGAGAAAGAAGGACAAAAAACAAGCAGTGGATAGAGCTTGAAATCAGGAAAGATGAGTCTTCCTGAGTTTAATTATCCTCAGATACATACTAGTTGTGTTTCCCTGGACAAGTTACTTAGCTTTGCCTCAGTTTCCTCATCTGTAAAATGTGCTGGAGAAGAAAATGTGCTACAGTGGCAAACTAGTATCTTTGCCAAGAAAATCCAAATAGGGTACTGAAGAGGTGGACATAACTGAAAAAAAAAATTAAAAATAAGCCAAATCTTTAATGGAGTCACAAAAATCAGTGAAGTGTACTAAAATGTGGGTGCCAAGATGTAGAAGAAAATTTCCCCTCAGACATCCACTGGCTCAGTAATTAGCCCCTGAATATTTCCTTATCCAGCTCATGAAAAATACCATATAATGAAACCCAACAGTTTTGTGTAATTTCATAAGGTTTTTGTTTGTTTATTTGCATGTGTTTGTGTTTTCTGCCTGCAGACAATCTTAAATACCTGACCTATCTGCTTTGGAATGTTCACTATGTCCTGAAATGGTAATAATGAGGACATTTTTAATACACGTCTTTTGCTAAAGAAAGTACACTTCATTTTGTAAATAAAATACGAAGATACATATAAACTAGTCTGAGTCTTACTTTGCCCCACTCTTTTTTTTCAAATGCCTGTTTTTAATAGATGCATAATTATATGTATAGCAAAATAAATTCTGGAGTCTCTGAAATTTTGACATGGTCATATTCCAAGGCATATAGCAATAGATCAAATATTTTAACAGAATGTTATGGTATCATTTGCCAACCTCTGCAACAAAATCCACATAATTTTATGTTAAATTTACAAGGTTCCTCCTAAAAATGTGAGAAAGACATTTAATTTTATATCCATAGCTTTATTTTTTTAAATCTACTGTACAGTGAAATAATCAAGGGAAAAAATTATTTAAAAAATGTTAATGTTGACAGATTATTTTTTTAATTGATTAAAACAGGTCCAGGAATTGGTTGATCATATTAGAAAGCCCAAACTGGCAAAGTAATATTCTTGAGACAGTATAGAACTTACTATTTATATGAAGTTTTATGTAAATTTCCAAGGTTAGTATTTGTAAAGGAACAATATCAAATTATGTTCAAAATAGCAATAGCTCATAGTTAAATAGTGGTTAAATAGTGCGTATCAATTGTATTATTTCAAATTCTCACAATTCTAAGGTCAATGTAATTAACATTCCTATTTTGTAAATGAAAACTGAAGGTCAGAGAGATCACACATATACTTAGGTAATAAGAGCAGAAGTTGAATTCAAGTCCCACATTTCCCTGGTCGTTATTACCAATATTGAGGAAATAAGTCTGCCAATGTAATAAGACAAAGTAAACTGGGTCAGTACATTCAGTAATTAGAGACAGAGGTCTTGGGTTTTAAAAACTATTCAAGACCAGCAAAGGAGCTGCTAATGTAGCTGATGCCTCACAAGTGAAGTCTGTTCTAAATGGGTGGGGGCTAATAGTAACCTAGTGAATGATATCCACCCCAGAGGTTCTAGTTTCAGAGATTAAAGTTCAGCATCTTGTTAGTATTGGAACCCAGCAATAAGAAATGATAGGGGAATGAGGAAATGACTTGGGAACTCCCACTGATGGTTTTGGATAGCTAGATGATAGAGTGCTGGACCTGGAGTTAGGCATATTCATCTTGAGTTCAAATCTGGACTTTGAAACTTATTAGCTGTGTGATCCTGGGATAGTCACTTAACCCTGTAGCCTCAGTTTTCTTTTTTCTTTTTTTTTCCAATTGTGTTAACTTTATTTTTTTTTTATTAAAGCTTTTCTTTATAAAACATATGCATGGGTAATTTTTCAACATTGATCCTTGCAAAGCCTTCTGTTCCAAATTAACCCCTCCTTCTCACCACCCCCTCCCATAGATGGCAGATAGTCTAATACATATTAAATATGTTAAAACATATGTAAAACCCAATATATGTATACATATTTATACAGTTATCTTGCTGCCCAAGAAAAATCAGATCAAGAAGGGAAAAAAAAAACTGAGAAAGAAAACAAAATGCAAGTAAACAACAACTGAAAAAGTGATCATGCTATGTTGTGGTTCACACTCAGTTCCCCCACGGTCCTGTCTCTGGGTGTAGATGGCTTTCTTTATCACTGAACAGCTGGAACTGGTTTGAATCGGCTCATTGTTGAAGAGAACCACATGCATCAGAATTGATCATTATATAGTCTTGTTGTTGCCATGTATAATGATTTCCTGGTTTCACTTAGCTCATGTAAGTCTCTCCAGGCCTCTCTGAAATCATCCTGCTACTCATTTCTTACAGAACAATAATATTCCATAACATTCGTATACCATAATTTATTCAGCCATTCTCCAATTGATGAGGATCCAGTCAATTTCCAATTTCTTATCACTACAAAAAGAGCTGCCACAAACATTTTTGCACACATGGATCCCTTTCCCTCCATTAAGATCTCTTTGGGATATAAGCCCAGTAGAAACACTGCTGGGTCAAAGGATATGCACAGTTTGATAACTTTTTGAGCAGATTTACAAATTGCTCTCCAAAATGGTTGGATCTGTTCAAAGTTCCACCAACAATGTACCAGTATCCCAGTTTTTCCACATCCTCTCCAACATTTGTCATTATCTTTTCCTGTCATCTTAGCCAATCTCACAATTGTATAGTGGTATCTCAGGGTTGTCTTAATTTGCATTTTTCTGATCAATAGTGATTTGGAGCACCTTTTCATATGACTACAAATAGTTTCAATTTCTTCATCTGAAAATTGTCTATTCATAGCCTTTGACCATTTATCAATTGGAGAATGACTTGAATTCTTATAAATTTGAGTCAGTTCTCTATATATTTTAGAAATATGCCTCAGTTTTCTTATCTATAAAATGAGTTGGACAAGGGAATGGCAAACCACTTCAATATCTTTGCCAGTCTGAGGACAGAGTGGAATTCAGGAAGATGAATATTCCAGACTTCGGGTCTGGTACATTATCTGCTTTGCCAACTAGTTGCCCATTACTGTGTGTACCAGCAAATAAAAACCTTTAGAATTATCTGAACTATTGTCATATCACTATGGTGGATTCATGATTAGTTAATTCAATTGGGATTCCCCTATATAACTTGATGGTAATTCTGACTTCCTGTGTATGGATAAGTGAGAGTCCCTATTTGAAAAAAGAAAGTCCCTATACAGGGACTTCTAAAGGAACAAAGATTTTATATCAAACCCCTGATGTGTTTTTAAAGAAAGGAGAAGTTTTGTTGAACAAGCCAGGCAATGCTGAATATATGGCAATATTAGGAGAACCTCCTAATCAACTTAGATCCCAGGACAAGTTGAATGCAAAAGGCTAATCATCTTTTAACCATTTTACTCCAGAGCATCCTGATATATTGTAAAGAATTGTTATTCAACAATTCCAGCATCAGTAGTGCTGCCTTCCTGATGTTTCTCGTGCTGTTCCTGTTTACTGTCACTCCCTCAAGGAGAGGAATCCATGTCTGAACTGAAGAGGTCATCATTCTTGGTGATGCTCTGGTTTAATAGCTCTAGGAAACCCACAGTGAATGGCAGAGATGTGGCATCCACCATATGGACCACATCTTTGAGGTCTGAGACTTTGTCTTTCCAGGGAGGGGATTTTGACGGGGGAGATTAAAGCTTTTGCCCTCTTCTACATTTTTTTCTTTTTTCTTTCTTTGTTTCCTTTATGGTGACTGAATCTTTCTCCCCACCTTTTTCTTTTCCCTTTAATTCATTTTATTTTCATGTGAATTATCCAACAAAACTCTGAAAACATTTAAATGGCAGAAAGTCCTCTAGAAGAACTTTTGGATCTTGTAGGTATGATGTGTCATTACAATGTCATGACAGAAATGCAAGAGAAAATTTTTTCCCTAAATGAGAACTAAGCTATTTCTGTAACCTCATTGGCTTCTACCTCCCTTGATAAAAATTCCAAATCACTAAAGTGCATAAAAATTCCAAGCCATATGGGAATCCAGTCCTCTCTCATTTGGTGAATATCTAAAGACATTTTGGGTCATCATAATGTTGCCCTGTTGACAAAAAACATTTTTATATGGACTAGAGGAGCCTTGTATATAAAAGTTAAATGCAGCGTACCCTTCTTGGATAACTTTTGTTATATTAGAGAAAAGTAAATGAGCTTTTTGTTAACTATACAGTATCTTGTAAGTGTCTCATATGTCATATCAAAATTGAACTTGAAGTAACAAGACATTGGTATCAGGCCTGCTCCTAACTAAAACTATGTCAGAGCAGGAGTAATTACCTAAGTACTAAGAGATGGAAGGAATCAAGCTCTGCTTGATAATTATGATTAAGTATAAGATGGAAAAGCATAAGGAGAAATGGACTAATAGAACTTAACACTCAAATAAGAGAATATCAGAGTTTCTCATTACAGAAGAACAATAGGTAACATCTATGTCCTAAGTGTCAGTTGGGTGGCACAGGGCCTGAAATCAGAAAGCACCTGAGTTCAAATCCATATTTCGATGCTACCTTGTGTGACCTAAGTAAATCACTTAAAGGCTGTGTGCCTCAGTTTCCTGAAATATTAAAAAGTAATATCATCTATGTCCCATTTTTTTAGTGAGGATCAAATAAAATATTTGTAAAAAGGCTTAATAAGGTACCTGGAACATAATAGGTGGTGTATAAATGCTTATTTCTTTCCTTCTTTCTTTCCTCCCATGTACAGTCATAGGAATAGATTGCTGAGACATAAGGAAGCTAAGGAACTGAGAGTTTCACAAGTATATCTATAGGGAGCTAAAAAGTGTTTTGAAAAGAGGACATAAAATGGTGAGTTAGGTACTGAAATCATTGTGAATGGGAGAGACTGACTTAGATGTGAGTACACTAGAGCTACCATAATTTGGAATTTTTTAGAATATTTTGATTCCTTGGCCTTCAGAAGAGCTAAGATTAGTGAGAAGATGTAAAAGGAAAGTCTTGAAGAGATAGTGGGGGACATTTCTGACTCTCTCCAGGATAAAGGTGTCTAGAAGTTTTAAAGAAAGTACAGCTATGCTGAAGATGCTAGCAGGATGTGCAGAGTCATTTGAAAGTAGTAAGATCTCAGTAAGAGCTAATAGATGGAAGAATTGTGAGGTAACGAATGTGGTGAAGAAGAGTTTGTTCACTATGTAATGGGATTTCAAGAGGGCACAATAAATTGGATTAGGATATTGATAGGGTAAAGTGAGGGGATGGGAGAATAGGACTTGAGACAGTTTTATCCTAAATCACTTCAGATTATACAAGTATAGGAACAGGGAGAGTAACAGGAAAAACCAATAAAGAGTTGTGTAGAAAAAGCTACATTGATCCTTTACCTAAATGTCTAGTGGAAAGTAGGGTAGGAAGGAGAAAGTAGTAGTTCACTCCCTCCCACAGAAGGTGGGGGTCATTAGCTGGGTATGTGGATGGGTTTAACCCAGGACTGCTGGGTTCAAGTTCTATTTCCCCTCCTCAGGGGTGGCTGGCACTTTTACTAAGTGGAACTCCTGAGAAAAAATTTTAAAGATATCACCTTACATCCCAGAGATATTATGGAATTAAAAACGTTTAGAATGAAGTAGAATTGAAAGCAACAATTAAAAAAAGAAAGCAACAGACAAATCCTATTTGATAGACTTTAAACCAGAAATGTAATTACTATTTTATATCCAAAGAAGACCATTGATAAAAAGAAAGTTCCTATATAGATTGAAAATTTTATAATAGAATTTTTTGTGATAGTAAAAAAAATAGAAACAAAGTAGATGACCATTGATCGGGGAATGACTAAACAAAGGATAGTACATGAACATAACAAATTATTACTGATGAATAAGAGCAATATAGAGATACATAGAATGATCTGCAGGAAATGATGCAGAGTAAAGAAAGAGGAGCCAAGAAAACATTGTATGCAATGATTATAACAATGTAAATGGAAAGAGCAGCTACAGATACCAAAAAAAAAAAAAAAAAAAAAATCAAAAGTAAAATTGTAAAGAACAAGCAAAGATTAAAAGAAGACATCCCTATTCCAACCCTTTATAAAACTGAGAGGTCCTCAAAGGTTTCTCATAGTGCATATTTTAAATGTATTCAGAAGTTATGCTGAATTTTTCTTCTTTCTATGTTTTAAATATTAGTTCTAATATTCTATGGCTTTCTGGGAGAGGGAAGGGAAATGCTATTGGAAGAAATAAGGATGTAAAAAAAAAGTATTAATAAATTTTATTTTTAAAAAACACAAGGGCAGTTGGGGGCACAATAGATACAGAACTGGAATTGGAGACAGGAGGACTTGAGTTCAAATCTAACCTCTGACACTGGAGGTCACTGTGTCATCCTAAGCAAATCATTTAACCCCAATTGCTTTCTCTCTCTCTATTTGTCTCTCTCTATTTTTGTCTGACTGTCTCTGTCTGTCTATCTCTCGCTCTTTGTCTCTTTGTCCTTCTGTCTCTTTTTCTGCCTTTATCTTTCTCTTTCCCTGTCTCTCTTACACACAAAAAACCACAAAACAAAGCAAAAGCACAAGTACCTGCTTTCTGGTTGGGCTTATGCTTTAAAATGTCATAAGGTGAAGCTTAAATTCAATGGAGATACTACATGATGGAAGAATTCATGTCAGCATAGATGCCCAAAGAAACAACAGAAAACATTTTGTAACTATCAGAGATAAAAAATTGTCTAGTTTCTTTTCAAGTCCAGTTATCTTTTTACTATACCACACTGCTTTCTATCAATATGCTTATAAAACGATTTTCTTTACATATTTCCTAAAATTGTAATGTTTGCAGAAAGATGACTATATTTCTGAAGAAATGTTTATTTGTTTTTATAGAAGAATTAATAGCTTTGTAAGTTGCCTGGTGTCAGTGATTTTTACTATAATTGCTGATTTTGTAAAATCATACCATGAAATGAGAAGTATATGCAATGCTTGGGGTGAGGGGTGAGAGGAGAATTTAAAAGACACTCAAGGCTACTTTATCTTGGTAGTCATCTTTTAAATGAGGAGATTGAATTAAATAATCTGAAAGATTTTACTAGACTATGATTTCATGATTCTAGGAAAGGTTAGGGCTCTATTAGAGAGAGATACAGTAATAATCAAAGTTATTATTATCTTCTTCTTTGGAAAAGTCCACAACAATTCCACTGTTGGGCTCTGCAAGAGACTTCCCTGATATTGGGATTGTATTTTGGATATCCTCCAGATACAACCCTTGGGAAGGCAGTAAGGATAATTATATGAATGTGTTCTCCTTTCCCACACATATTTATATATTGTACCTGAACTTGGCTCTTCTCATTTGTGGAGAGTTATTTTATGGTATTGTGCCAGGTTGTAGTTATAAAGGTTTCTGAGCAGCCTCAAGCTGCACTTTATCCCATCAAACCCAGGATTATTTTGAGAATTCAAGACAGAACAAAGTCGTAAAGGATTATAAAAACAGGAAAGAAGGGAGAAGTAATAGATCTATGGTAGATCATATTTACTCCTATTTCTCTTTGCCCTCCATTAGCATGTGGCAACAGGGTGCACTTCATGACAGTGTGGAAAATAAAGTTGGGGGACTTCCGGTTAAGATGGCGGAGAGGAGGCTCACAGCTGCATAAGCTCCACGCTTTCTCTCACTATCCACTTCATTACAAGCCTCTGAATCAATGCTTGACTGAAAAAAACCCACATATAGTTACCAAGAGAAGCCATCCTTGAGATCCGCCAAGAAAGGTCTGTCTTTACTGGAGGGCTAGGGTGGTTTTAGATCCGGCGCAGGCTGAGGGCAGCGGCAGTGAGAGCACGGGAGCAGACTGGAGAGGGGGTGGGGAGTGATCGCAGCCATCTCTGCGGGGAGAGCTTCGCTACAGGTTCGGATACTTTGCTCCAGCAGCAAGTCAGCAGCCCAGCAGAGAAGCTAAAAACACCGGGGGTGAAGAACACAACCCCAAACAGCTGGAGTCTCTCCGGACCTGGCCGCCCCCTCCTTCCCCCCCCCCCACAGTGACTCAGCACGCTCTGGGCTCAGGCGCACACAGTCCTGCTAGTGCCTCACTGCTGCCCCCTGCAGTCTGTAGAGGAAGCTCGA
Source organism: Antechinus flavipes (assembly GCF_016432865.1). Classification (NCBI taxonomy): domain Eukaryota; kingdom Metazoa; phylum Chordata; class Mammalia; order Dasyuromorphia; family Dasyuridae; genus Antechinus; species Antechinus flavipes. The sequence goes on along the minus strand of NC_067400.1, from coordinate 194,736,412 downwards.
TAACATACCCAACCCCTCCCCCAAAGAAAGACTCCAGTTTTTTCTGTTTTTCTTTGGTAGTTTGTCTCTGATTAATAGACAGAATGAGCAAGAAGCTGAAGAGGACTTTAACCCTTGACAGCTTCTACACAGATAGAGAGCAGACTCTAAATCCTGAGGAGACTAAAAACAGGCAGTCCCCAGATGAATCCCCAAAGGAGGAGATCATCTGTTCCTCAGCACAGATGAACCTCATAGAAGTGATTAAAAAGGCTCTCACAAGGGAGCTAGAAGAAAAATGGGGAAAGCAGAGTGAGGCTTGGCAAAAGGAGAGGGAAGCTTGGGAAAAAAAGAGGGAGGCTTGGCAAAAGAGCCTGGAGAAAGTTAAAGAGAGAGTGGATAAAGAAGTAAAATCCTTGAAAAATAGGATTGGTGAACTGCAAAACAAAATTGGAGAAATGGAAAAAAATTCCACAGAACAAAAGAACTCAATTGGACAATTAGAAAAAGATTTTAAAAAAGTGAGTGAAGAGAATACTTCACTGAAAATCAGACTTGAACAAGTGGAATTGAATGACTCGAGGAGACAAGAAGAATCAGTCAAGCAAATCCAAAAAAATCAAACAATGGAGAAAAATGTGAAATACCTTCTGGGGAAGACAACAGACCTGGAAAACAGATCCAGGAGAGACAATCTGAGAATCATTGGACTTCCAGAAAAACATGATGAAAAAAAGAGCCTGGACACTATTTTCCAGGAAATTATCAAAGAGAACTGCCCAGAAGTCATAGGAACAGAGGAAAAAATAGACATTGAAAGGATTCATCGATCACCCACTGAAAGGGATCCTAAAATCAAAACACCAAGGAATATAGTGGCCAAATGCCAGAACCCTCAGATGAAGGAAAAAATATTGCAAGCGGCTAGAAAAACCCAATTCAAGTATCAAGGAGCCACAATAAGGATCACCCAGGATCTGGCAGCATCCACATTAAAAGATCGAAGGGCCTGGAATATGATATTCCGAAAGGCTAAGGAACTTGGTATGCAACCAAAAATAACTTACCCAGCGAGAATGAGCATCTTTTTCCAGGGAAGAAGATGGACATTCAACGAAGTAAGCGAATTTCATCTATTTCTGATGAAAAAACCAGAACTTAACAAAAAGTTTGATCTACAAATATAGAACTCAAGAGAAATCTAAAAAGGTAAAGATTAATCTTGGGAACTATATTTTGACTATATAGATGTATAAAGAATACATGTATAACTTGTTCTAGAAATTGATGTGGAAAGGACATCGTATCAGAAAAAGGGTAAAGTGGGGGTAGTACATCTCATGAAGAGGCATAGGAAACCTATTATATCTGAGAGAAAGAATGGAGGGGGATGAATATAGTGGGTATCTTACTGCCTTCAGAATTGGCTTTAAGTGAAAAATCTTAAGACATATTCAATCTATGGTGAAACTTCTCCCACCTCATTGAAAAGTGAGAAGGGAAAAGTGAAAAGGGAAGGAATAAGCTAAGCGGAAGGGAATACGGGAACTGGGAGGGAAAGGGGTAAGATAGGGGGAGGAACTCTAAGGCGGGGGGAGGGATACTAAAAAGGGAGGGCTGTGAGAAGCAAGTGGTGCTCACAAGCTTAATACTGGGAAAGGGGGGAAAGGGGAAAGAAGGGAGAAAAGCATAAACCGGGGTTAACAAGATGGCAAGTAATACAGAATTGGTCATTCTAACCATAAATGTGAATGGGGTAAACTCCCCAATAAAGAGGAAGCAGTTAGCAGAATGGATTAAAAGCCAGAATCCTACAATATGTTGTTTACAGGAAACACACCTGAAGCGGGGAGATACATGCAGGTTAAAGGTAAAAGGTTGGAGCAAAATCTACTATGCTTCAGGTGAAGTCAAAAAAGCAGGGGTAGCCATCCTGATCTCAGATCAAGCTAAAGCAAAAATTGACCTAATTAAAAGAGATAAGGAAGGACACTATATCTTGCTAAAGGGTAGCATGGATAATGAAGCACTATCTATATTAAACATATATGCACCAAGTGGGGTAGCATCTAAATTCTTAAAAGAGAAACTAAGAGAGCTGCAAGAAGAAATAGACAGTAAAACTATAATAGTGGGAGATCTCAACCTTGCACTCTCAGAATTAGATAAATCAAACCACAAAATAAATAAGAAAGAAGTCAAAGAGGTAAATAGAATACTAGAAAAGTTAGATATGATAGATCTCTGGAGAAAATGTAATGGAGACAGAAAGGAATACACTTTCTTTTCAGCAGTTCATGGAACCTATACAAAAATTGACCATATATTAGGACATAAAAACCTCAAACTCAAATGCAGTAAGGCAGAAATAATAAATGCATCCTTTTCAGACCACGATGCAATGAAAATTACATTCAACAAAAAAGCAGGGGGAAGTAGACCAAAAAATAATTGGAAACTAAATAATCTCATACTAAAGAATGATTGGGTGAAACAGCAAATCATAGACATAATTAATAACTTCACCCAAGAAAACGATAATAATGAGACATCATACCAAAATGTATGGGATGCAGCCAAAGCGGTAATAAGGGGAAATTTCATATCTCTAGAGGCCTATTTGTATAAAATAGAGAAAGAGAAGATCAATGAATTGGGTTTGCAATTAAAAATGCTAGAAAAGGAACAAATTAAAAACCCCCAGTCAAACACTAAACTTGAAATTCTAAAAATAAAAGGTGAGATCAATAAAATTGAAAGTAAAAAAACTATTGAATTGATTAATAAACCTAAGAGTTGGTTCTATGAAAAAACCAACAAAATAGACAAACCCTTAGTAAATCTGATTAAAAAAAGGAAAGAGGAAAATCAAATTGTTAGTCTTAAAAATGAAAAGGGAGAACTCGCCACTAACGAAGAGGAAATTAGAGCAATAATTAGGAGTTACTTTGCCCAACTTTATGCCAATAAATTCGACAACTTAAATGAAATAGAAAAATACCTCCAAAAATATAGCTTGCCCAAATTAACAGAGGAAGAAGTAAATATCCTAAACAGTCCCATCTCAGAAAAAGAAATAGAACAAACTATCAATCAACTCCCTAAGAAAAAATCCCCAGGACCAGATGGATTGACATGTGAATTCTACCAAACATTTAAAGAACAATTAACTCCAATGTTATATAAACTATTTGAAAAAATAGGGATTGAAGGAGTCCTACCAAACTCCTTTTATGACACAGACATGGTACTGATACCTAAACCAGGTAGGCTGAAAACAGAGAAAGAAAATTATAGACCAATCTCCCTAATGAATATTGATGCTAAAATCTTAAATAAAATATTAGCAAAAAGATTACAGAAAATCATCCCCAGGATAATACACTATGACCAAGTAGGATTTATACCAGGAATGCAGGGCTGGTTCAATATTAGGAAAACTATTAGCATAATTGACTATATCAATAACCAAACAAACAAAAACCATATGATCATCTCAATAGATGCAGAAAAAGCATTTGATAAAATCCAACATCCATTCCTAATAAAAACACTTGAGAGCATAGGAATAAATGGACTTTTCCTTAAACTAGTCAGGAGCATATATTTAAAACCATCAGTAAGCATCATATGCAATGGGGAAAAACTGGAACCTTTCCCAGTAAGATCTGGAGTGAAGCAAGGTTGTCCACTATCACCATTATTATTTAATATCGTATTAGAAACACTAGCCTCGGCAATAAGAGTCGAGAAAGATATTAAAGGAATTAGAGTAGGCAATGAGGAAACCAAACTACCACTCTTTGCAGATGATATGATGGTATACCTAGAGAACCCCAGAGATTCTACTAAAAAGCTATTGGAAATAATTCATAATTTTGGCAAAGTAGCTGGCTACAAAATAAATCCCCATAAATCCTCAGCATTTTTATACATCACCAACAAAACCCAACAGCAAGAGATACAAAGAGAAATTCCATTCAGAATAACTGTTGATAGCATAAAATATTTGGGAATCTATCTACCAAAGGAAAGTCAGGAATTATATGAGCAAAATTATAAAAAAGTCTCCACACAAATAAAGTCAGACTTAAATAATTGGAAAAATATTAAGTGCTCTTGGATCGGCCGAGCGAACATAATAAAGATGACAATACTCCCTAAACTAATCTATTTATTTAGTGCTATACCAATCAGACTTCCAAGAAAATATTTTATTGATCTAGAAAAAATAACAACAAAATTCATATGGAACAATAAAAAGTAGAGAATCTCAAGGGAATTAATGAAAAAAAAATCAAATGAAGGTGGCCTAGCTGTACCTGATCTAAAATTATATTATAAAGCAGCAGTCACCAAAACCATTTGGTATTGGCTAAGAAATAGATTAGTGGATCAGTGGAAAAGGCTAAGTTCACAAGACAGAATAGTCAATTATAGCAATCTAGTGTTTGACAAACCCAAAGCCCCTAACTTCTGGGAAAAGAATTCATTATTTGATAAAAACTGCTGGGATAATTGGAAATTAGTATGGCAGAAATTAGGCATGGACCCACACTTAACACCATATACCAAGATAAGATCAAAATGGGTCTATGACCTAGGCATAAAGAACGAGACTGTAAATAAATTAGAGGAACATAGAATAGTTTATCTCTCAGACTTGTGGAGGAGAAAGAAATTTGTGACCAAAGATGAACTAGAGACCATTACTGATCACAAAATAGAAAATTTTGATTACATCAAATTAAAAAGCCTTTGTACAAATAAAACTAATGCAAACAAGATTAGAAGGGAAGCAACAAACTGGGAAAACATTTTCACAGTTAAAGGTTCTGATAAAGGCCTCATTTCCAAAATATATAGAGAACTGACTCAAATTTATAAGAAATCAAGCCATTCTCCAATTGATAAATGGTCAAAGGATATGAACAGACAATTTTCAGAGGATGAAATTGAAACTATTACCACTCATATGAAAGAGTGTTCCAAATCATTATTGATCAGAGAAATGCAAATTAAGACAACTCTGAGATACCACTACACACCTGTCAGATTGGCTAAGATGACAGGAAAAAATAATGATGAATGTTGGAGGGGATGCGGGAAAACTGGGACACTATTGCATTGTTGGTGGAGTTGTGAACGAATCCAACCATTCTGGAGAGCAATCTGGAATTATGCCCAAAAAATTATCAAATTGTGCATACCCTTTGATCCAGCAGTGTTTCTATTGGGCTTATATCCCAAAGAAATACTAAAGAAGGGAAAGGGACCTGTATGTGCCAAAATGTTTGTAGCAGCCCTGTTTGTAGTGGCTAGAAACTGGAAAATGAATGGATGCCCATCAATTGGAGAATGGCTGGGTAAATTGTGGTATATGAATGTTATGGAATATTATTGTTCTGTAAGAAATGACCAGCAGGATGAATACAGAGAGGACTGGCGAGACTTACATGAACTGATGCTAAGTGAAATGAGCAGAACCAGCAGATCATTATACACTTCGACAACGATATTGTATGAGGACATATTTTGATGGAAGGGGATTTCTTTGACAAAGAGACCTGAGTTTCAATTGATAAATGACGGACAAAAGCAGCTACACCCAAAGAAAGAACACTGGGAAACGAATGTGAACTATCTGCATTTTTGTTTTTCTTCCCGGATTATTTATACCTTCTGAATCCAATTCTCCCTATGCAACAAAAGAACTGTTTGGTTCTGCAAACATATATTGTATCTAGGATATACTGCAACATATCCAACATATAAAGGACTGCTTGCCATCTAGGGGAGGGGGTGGAGGGAGGGAGGGAAAAAAATTGGAACAGAAAAGAGTGTCAATATAAAGTAATTATTAAATAAAAATTTAAAAAAAAAAGAATCAGACAAGATTGAACAATAATAACAACAAAAAAAAAAAAAAAAAAAGGAAAATAAAGTTGGATATCCTGCCTCCCTCCCCTGAACTTCTCCCTGGTCTATTTCTGCAAACCAATATGAACAAGGTACTATATTACCCCTAATCCCCTGACCAGTTGGGAATGTCTGACTTACTGTTTGTTGGGAGTAGCCTTGGATCTCCTTTCATGTTGAGTTCTCAGGCTTAACAATGCTCAGCAGGCAGTAGTCAATTTCCCAAGGTCTTATACATCACAACTGAAAAGATCCTGGGCATTGACTTGATGAATGGAAGATAAATCATGACACTGACAAAACCCGGCATGAAAACTCATTCTGTGTTTGCCTATACAATATCTTGTTTGTGGGCAATTTTACTTGCCAGTAATATAATTCACTTCCCCTGTATGGAATCCTCTTTCTTTTATTCTCTTCAAAAAGTCACCTAATAGACAAAAAAGAGAAGATTTCAAGGAGACAAAAATGCTGTTATGGTCTTTCTGGTTATCAATGTACAAACTGAACATATCTTGTTTTGGTTCCATTGGAAAAAATGAGAAAATTTCATGATGTAAGACTTAAATTTGTAAATGGTCCATCAGACAATTGTTCTTAATTAGCTAAAGGTTAGCATTAGTATCCATTTAGTTGCATTGTTATCTAGTTTTGAATATAGTTAGCCAGGGCTGTGAGATATTTTGAGTATCTTGGGTGAATAGGCTAAAATTATCTTACCCACATTTTCCAAAGTGAAATAATTTAGACTACAAGTGATACACACCCCCTGTTTTGTTTTAATATTTTCCTTCAAAACTAATTTCAAATGTATATTCTGTGGCTTTATTCAAGCAAACTTATAAGGAAGTTAAAGTCAAATGATGTGGCAAAAGTTGATGAAATAAGTGGAGAACCATATATATCCATTAAGTCATGAATAATGTAACAATGGCTGCATTTTAAAACTAAATCTAAAGTGAACAGAATTGTATAGCACCATACCCTATGGTGTAATAGTGCATAAACATTTTTTCCTGTATAAGCAAGGATGTGTAATTTTGTTCATTAAGGACAATTTCCCTTACTGACATACTACATAGCCCATTTACATATTCAGTTCTAGTCTTTTTCCTCATCCCCTTTCCTATATCATGAACTGCCTCTTAGAACATTTGGAATAAGCTGTTTCCTAGCCATATCAAACTTACCACGTCCAAAGCAAAATTCATTGTATTTCCTTCCCAAAACTTATTTTCTGAACTTCTTTATCTTTATTCAGAGTAGCACCAGCTCTTTAATAACCCAATTTTCCAATGTCAGTATCATCCTCAATTTACTTTTACTCCACAAATACATTTTATTGCCAAATTCTAATTTTACTTCAAAGTCTCTGGTATCTGTTCTCTTCTTTCCACAAATATATCAACTTTAGTTCAAGACTTTATCATTGTTCCTTTGGATTATTGTAAGAATTTCTTAATTGAACTCAAAGTCTTGAATATTTATTTGCCCAATAAAATATCTTCTCCACACAATTTCCAAAGTAAATTTCCCATTATATTTTTCTTAATAAATTATAATAATTCTCTTATGACCTTTGATGAAATATAAACTCTTGTGTCTGGTACTTTATGACTTTCACAACATAACTTTTTGAATTCATTGTATATCTCTCCCCTTTATGCATTTTTATGCCTATAGTCAAATTGAGTCTCATTGTATTTCATAAATAACTTCCCATCTCCAATGTTCTAGGCTTTGTACTAGCTATCCTTCATACTAGCATGTACTTCCTAGCCAACTTTACTTCTTAGAAGTCCTACTTTCCTTCAGGGTTCAACTCCAGGGCCATCTTCTACATAACGCTGTTTCTGATTCCCTTGACTTATATTACCTCTCCCTGCATGCACAAAAATTATTATATATCTATAATTATGCATTTTTTCTTGCCCAACTGAATAAATTGCTCAGAAACAAAGACTACCTTTTGGTTTGTTTATTTTTCCAATAGTTAATTGACTGAGTGAATCAAGATATATCATAAGAAAATTCTGAAGAATAAAGAGATAAAATGACATATCTATATCTAGCATTAGATTAATATCAGCATTATAGACTATATTTGAATGTAGTTATTCCAAAGACCAAATCCAATATTATCTCCAGTGACCTCCAAAGATTTTTGATTAAATATCTCATAAATATCACACCAGTAAAGACTTTTGGAGCATTGACTCTCTCTGTCTCTCTCTCTCTCCCTCTCTCTCTCTCTCTTTATATATATAATGTATATGTATATGCATATATTTATTTATTTATTTGTTTATTTTTCATATATATAATTTAAAGTTATATATACCACAGTATTATAATGCACATATATAAGATGTAAATTATAAGATATAAAAGATAACAATTAAAAAGATGAGTTTAAGAAGAAGTAAACATCTTGTTTTAGTTATTAATAGTATTCTCTTTCTTTTGACTAAAAAGTTATAAATTACATTTATAAATGTATATGTAAGTGTGCATGTATATGTGTATTTTTATATGGAGAAAGAGAAAAAAGAACAGAAAAATAGAGCACAATGTAATTAAATATACTTCATTATTTTTAAATCTTAGTTTAACATTTTGTGATATGGTAATTTGGCAGTTTCTTCTAGGTTCAGTTTCTGAAAAAACTATCTCACAAAGTTATGTATATATAAAAGGAAAAAATGTATCACTGGCTAGACTTGCTAAATCATAAAATTCTTCTATTCCTATTTTATCCACCAGTAATGCAAAAGATTTTGTTGGAGTTTAAAGAGTGAATTTCCCTCTTTCTTGATGTCAATAAAGCACTCCTACAAACTATTATACTTCTTAAATTGGTGCAAAGCTGCTAAAAACCCTTCACTTTGACCACTTTAACATATAGGATATTATCTCTTCAAGTTTTAAAATGTTTAGAAATGAGACTTTAAGAAAAGATAGACATCATTTTGGGAATAAAAAAATTTTAATTTTCAATTAGCAAACTAATCATTCAGGCTTTATTTCACATATTAGCTAATAGTGCAAGGTATATTATGCAATAAATGCAATGATTCAATTTTTAACTTCATAAGTTGATTATGATTATTAAGTAGAAATGTCAGCTATATAATTTTCTTATTGATCTCTTGCATTTGCAGTATTACTATTGCTTTCAAACTACAATTGTTTTTACAGAAATTCCTTAAACACGGACTCATTTTGTGAATGTTAATTTAATTAAATTTGGATGATACAATTCATAAATTTTTCTCCCCACAGCTAGACCTGAAATTGAAATTAAGAAAATCTGAATTCAAACTCTCCATCAGATATCTACCAGCACTACAATGCTGGGCAAGTCACTTAATACATCTGTGCCTCAGCTTCCTTTTCTATAAAATGAAGATAATAATGGCTCATACCTTAAGGAGTTGTTTGAATAATGAAATAACATATAAGACATTTTGCAAACCTTAAAGTATTATGTAAATATTAGTTATTATTATTATTAATTTATTAACCAGTCTCATAAAATTTCAATACATAAGAATTTTCTGAAACTGAATAAACAAGTTAAAGTACTGCTTTCAAACTCTTCCTTCAGGATACTTCATATACAATATGACCATCTGGCATATAGACTGAATGCCCAACTCTTTGTGACCCTATGATATTTTCTGGGCAAAAATATTGGAGTGCTTTGCCATTTCCTTCTCTTGCTCACTTTATAGATAAAGAAACTGAGACAGACTGTATTAAATAATCTTCCCAGGATGACAAAAGTTGTAAATATTTGAGGCTAGGTTTGAATTAAGATCTTCTTGACTCCAGGTCCAGCGATCCATCCAAGATGTCATCCACTTATTGACTAAAAGCTTACTTAGTAAGAGAAGATAATGAATATCAAGTATTTCGAGATTCCAGAATAGTTAACAGCACTCACCTCTTAGCTAATAGATCAATAATCATAATTTCCCCCCTCCACAAATGAAAAATGAATTTATATTAATTTCATATACTGAATTACAATGTGGATTTGACAATAGTTAAAGGCTGCTTGTTCTGAGTACATTTTGGGTTTCTTTTCCAGATGCCAAAATGTGAGTTATGATTGTAACACAAGTGCAAAAAAGAATGCCTGAATATGGAATCTCCGTACTGTGAAAAAGGAATGCCTGAATATAGGATTTCCATACTGGAAGGCACACAGGGGGAAAAAGAAACAAACTTTTTCATATATAAGTAGAATGGGGAAAGCATATTGTATAGAATTTTTTAAAAATTGAAGTAGTTAAAATGTATATAAGAGGATAAGAGCAGATCATTCTCAAAAAATATTTTATAAATGCAAAAGTAGTTTTGACCAAGTAGTGGCAAATAATCTTTTGATCACCATTTTGTGGTTGATTTGCTTTAATAATAAATTAATATAATCCTAGAAAATATTAAAAATAAATAAAACTTAACCTTATATTTATAAAACCATTGAGATAAATTATATTGTCCCAATTTTAGATCATTTGAATTAATATCATTGTCCCATTAAGCATTAGAGATGTGAAGTAATTTCTGTAGTATCACATAGCAATAAATGGCAAAAGTTGAAATTTAATAATATTAGAATTTAAACCCAAATTTTCTTTCTCCAAGTCCCATGTTCTTTCTACAACACTACACTTTCAGCTTTTAAGAAATGTTTGATTAATTGATTTGTTGATTGAAGGACTAATAAATCCTAGTACCCTAATGTGATGACCACGTATTTAAAATCAGCCGGAGTCAGGAATTCAGGTTAAGGGAAAAATCTTCAATTTTTATTCTCAGTAGAGGTGAAGCAGGATTGCGATTGCAATATGGGCAGATAGGAAGCCAGCTAGCAGAGGGGAATTGGAGGTGAAGGGCAGTCACGATAGCAATGCAAGCAGCTGTGTCAAGACACCAGCCAGCAGTCTCTCTTTCCGTTTCCCTTTCCAACCCCCTCCCTCCACCCACCAAAAATGTCATTTCCTATACAACACATCAGGACTTGCACAAAGAGTGGGCGAGGGCCATTCTTTCTTCAAGCATATATATTAATAGTATATAGTCCAATTACTATTTAGCCTCATGTGCTTGGGACCTCAGTGCATCAACTCAAGCCTCAACCCATTACATCTCCTGCTTTTTTTTGTTTTAGAACACAGGTGATCGTGCCATCCCTGACTCCTCAGGGAGGTCAGAGCCCCCAAAGGGAGGTGATCACACCCTCCCTAACTTCTCAGGAAAAGAGGGTGAAAGCACTAAAAAGGAGATAATCACACCCTCCCTGACATCTCAGAAAGGGAGATGAAAAGCAGCAAAGGGAAGTGGGGGTTGCTAGCAGGTCTCTGGGCTGAAGGGTCTTATTAGAAACAGGTATGCACAAACCCATCAGCATGGGAGGTATTACACAAGCACATAGCAATAATGCAGAGGCTATTAGTGATGACTCTCCCCACAGTCAGTGCAGGCTTGATGTGGTGTAACAAACATGAATTGTACACGCAAGTGGTATAATAAATAATATAAATGAACATGGTGTTGTAAAAGATTGCCAGAAGTCCTAGAAGGAGGGTATGTACACAGCAGTCACATATATGCCTTCTTCAGCAGCCAAAAGATAGCCCAAAACCAATCTATTGTCCATTGTTTCACATGTCAGGGAATCCAATGATCCCCCCAAGTTTTTGAAGTCCTGCAAAAGTCTTTTTATGTGTTATGGAATCCAATGATTCCAGCAGATTTTGAAGTCTTGTAACATCTTATCATTTCTCAGAAAATCTAATGATTCCTGAGGGCTTTCAAGTCTTATATCTCAGAGAATACAATGATTCCTGAGGGTTTTCAAGTCTTATGTCTCAAAGAATCCAATTATTCCACCAAAAACGTCATTTCCTATACAACATATCAGGACTTGCACAAAGAGTGGGCGGGGGCCGTTCTTTCTCCAAGCATATATATTAATAGAGTATGGTCCAATTACTATTTAGCCTCACATGCTTGGGACCTCAGTGCATCAACTCAAGCCTCAGCCCATTATACCCTAATTCTGATAAATTCATTCTATACTTGTAGTCTTGGAAGGGCCCCTGATCCATAAGGTTCCAATAAACTGTATGAAGAGCAATGAGTTAAATTATAATAGTGAATTAAAGAAAGGGAGATAAAAGGACCCTTAGTAAGTTGTAAGGGACATTCCTCTCTCTCTCCAATAGTTGCCATGTAGCCTGCATGCCACACAGCTGGTAGGACAGTCCCTGGAGGCAAAAAGGGGCTTGATCTCTTTGCCAGGAGGTTGTGTCTTATAGGGTGTTATAGGAACTGCTAATATGTTCCTTGAGGTGGCATCCTCTTGTTTGATCTCCACCTAGGACACAGCATTTACTCCAGGTGTCTCCTTCTGTGGCTCCACCTACATGGTACTAAGTGGGCTGGGCACAGGATACTCCCAGAAGAGAGAAAGCACAAATAGTCAGCTTTGAGCTGAACTCACACACATAAACACACATACTTGTTCTTGCACTTTCTCACTTATCTCCCTCTGTATTTGGGTGTGTTCCTAAGACTGGTGAGTATGGCCTTGACAGCCTAGGATAGTGTTCTGACAGTCTGGCACAATAAATGAGCTGCTGATTAGTGTGAATAATGAATGCCTTGAAGTCTCGAAATCATTGGTTGTATTGGAATTCACAGTTTGACCAATGCAAGGATTCATCATTTGCCCAATCTTAATTCATTATTTCTAAATAATTCTGTGAACTTTGTTATTGATGTTTCTTTTTTAAATTTATTTATTTTATAATAATTTTTATTGACATAACCCATGCCAGGGTAATTTTTTACATTATCTCTTGCCCTCACTTCTGTTCCATTTTTCCCGTCCCTCCCTCTACCCCCTCCCCTAGATGGCAAGCAGTCCTATGTATGTTAAATAGTTGCAGTATATCCTAGATACAATATATGTATGTAGAACTGAAAAGTTCTCTTGTTGCACAGGGAGAATTGGATTCAGAAGGTAAAAATAACCTGGGAAGAAAAACAAAAATGCAAATAATTTACATTCATTTCCCAGTGTTCTTTTTTTGGATATACCTGCTTCTGTCCATCACTGATCAATTGAAACTGAGTTAGGTCTCTTTGTCAAAGAAATCTACTTCCATCAGAATATATCTTCATACAGTATTGTTGTTGAAGTATATAATGATCTCCTGGTTTTGCTCATTTCACTTAGCATCAGTTCATATAAGTCTCCAAGCCTCTCTGTATTCATCCTACTGGTCATTTCTTACAAAACAATAATATTCCATAACTTTCATATACCACAGTTTACCCAACCATTCTCCAATTGATGGGCATCCCTTCAATTTACAGTTTTTAGCCTCTACAAACAGGGCTGCCACAAACATTTTGGCACATACAGGTCCCTTTACCTTCTTTAGTATTTCTTTGGGATGTAAGCCCAGAAGTAACACTGTTGGATCAAAGGGTATGTATGTACAGTTTGATAACTTTTTGGGCATAATTCCAGAATGCTCTCCAGAATGGTTGGATTCGTTCACAGTTCCACCAACAATGCATCAGTGTCCCCGTTTTCCCGCATCCCCTCCAACATTCATCATTATTTTTTCCTGTCATCTTAGCCAATCTGACAGGTGTGGAGTGTTATCTCAGAGTTGTCTTAATTTGCATTTCTCTGATCAATAGTGATTTGGAACACTCTTTCATATGAGTGATAATAGTTTCAATTTCATCATCTGAAAATTGTTTATTCATATCCTTTGACCATTTATCAATTGGAGAATGGCTTGATTTCTTATAAATTAGAGTCAATTCTCTATATATTTTGGAAATGAGGCCTTTATCAGAACCTTTAATTATGAAGATGTTTTCCCAGTTTGTTGCTTCCCTTCTAATCTTATTTGCATTAGTTTTATTTGTACAACAGCTTTTTAAATTTGATATAATCAAAACTTTCTATTTTGTGATCAGTAACGGTCTCTAGTTCATCTTTGATCACAAAATTCTTTCTCCTCCACAAATCTGAGAGATAAATTATCCTATGTTCCTCTAATTTATTTATAATCTCATTCTTTATGCCTAAATCATGTATCTTATATTGATATATCTTGGTATATTAAGTGTGGGTCCATGCCTAATTTCTGCCATACTAATTTCCAGTTATCCCAGCAGTTTTTATCAAATAATGAATTCTTATCCCAAAAATTAGGATCTTTGGGTTTGTCAAACACTAGATTGCTATAGTTGACTATTTTGTCTTGTGAACCTAACCTATTCCACTAATCAACTAATCTATTTCTTAGCCAATACCAAATGGTTTTGGTGACTGCTGCTTTATAATATAGTTTTAGATCAGGTACAGCTAGGCCACCTTCATTTGATTTTTTTTTCATTAATTCCCTTAAGATTTGCCACCGTTTATTGTTCCATATGAATTTTGTTGTTATTTTTCCTAGATCATTAAAATATTTTCTTGGAAGTCTGATTGGTATAGCACTAAATAAATAGATTAATTTAGGGAGTATTGTCATCTTTATTATATTCGCTCTGCCTATCCAAGAGCACTTAATGTGTTTCCAATTATTTACATCTGACTTTATTTGTGTGGAAAGTTTTTTTGTAATTTTGCTCATATAATTCCTGACTTTCCTTTGGTAGATAGATTCCCAAATATTTTATGCTGTCAATAGTTATTTTGAATGGAATTTCTCTTGCTGTTGGATTTTGTTGGTGATGTATAAAAATGCTGAGGATTTATGGGGATTTATTTTGTATCCTGCTACTTTGCTAAAGTTATGAATATTTCTAATAGCTTTTTTGTTACTGATGTTTCTATTGGGGTTGAATTCTTCCATTTCTTAGTTTGTTTTCTTAGGCAGGTTTTATAGTTGTTTGTCCTTCATTTTTGAAGAGAATAAATGACATCATGATGCTGGGATCAAGGTAGAGTGTGTTCCACTGTAATTGAACAGTAAAATATGAGTTCAGAAGGCTCTATCACAAATCAGACACAAGTAGTCTGTTAAAACATTTGGGATGCAGATGTTTTTATTTTTATTTTTTAATTAAAACTTTTTTTTCAAAACATATGTGTGGTTAATTCTTCAATATTAACCCTTGCAAAATTTTGTGTTTCAATTTCCTCCCTCCCCCATGCTCTCCCCTAGATGCCAAGTAGTCCAATATATGTTAAATATGGTAGAAATATATGTTAAATCTAATGTATGCATACATATTTATACAATTATTGTGCTACACAAGGAAAAATCAAATCAAACCAGTAAAAAAAGAGAAACAAAATAAAACACAAGCAAACAACAACAAAAATAGTGAACATGCTATGTTGTGAACCACACTCAGTTACCATAGTCCTCTCTCTGGATGTAGATGGTCTCTTCATTACTGAAAAATTGGTACTGGTTTGTATCATCTCTTTTTTTGAAGAGAGCTATGTCCATCAGAATTGATCATCGTATAATCTTGTTGTTGCTATGTATAATGATCTCCTGGTTCTTCTCATTTCATTTACCATCAGTTCATGTAAGTCTCCTCAGGCCTCTCTGGAAATATTCTGATGCAGATGTTTTTAGATTCTGCATAATTCACATTTCCCTTATGCTATTACAATTCTGCTTTGTTCATGGAATTTTTTTGAGGTGAGCATACTAGTCTGGGTCTTATGCATGACAATCAATACTAACGTTCTTTAGAGAGACCTTGAAGGTGCCTTTCTCACTTTTCTTTTTCATTTCTGACCTGTGAATGAACGAACACTTTTTTTTTTTTTGAGTTCCATAAAATAGTCTTTTAGGAAAGCATTTATTTGGCATCTAGGCTATATAGCTAGTCCATGGAAGTTGCATTCTCCAGAGTAGAATCTGAATGCTTGGCAGTTCAGCTTATAGATAGGTCACAGTGTTTAATACTTTATCTTGCCAAACAATTTTCATTCCTCCTAAAACAATTCAAGTGGAAGCAGTTGAACTTTTAATAGATTATTCAGACTTGACAATCACACTATAATGTAATGGGCACAATGAATCTATAAACTTTCTGTTTGGTAGATAATGTAGATAATGTAATACCTCTTCTAAACTACACTTTCTTTAGGAGCTTCCCAAACACTGAGCTAACCGGCAAATCATGTGTCAGCTTCATCATACAAGAATGTACTTGTATACAGCTTGGGGCTAAGAGGAGCGCGTACAAGGATGTATAATACAAGCTAAGTGAAATTTTCATGACATTCTAAATTTCTCCATTTTCTGTGACCAAGCTTTCCATGTATAGAAGGTGCCATGCTGACTGGTGAAAGACTTCTGTTTTCCTGATGTTGATTGCCAGGCCAAAATTAGCACGTCAGAGAATTGATCTTTGAAACCAATCTGTAAAATACATATGTAAAACTGAGTCAAGATTAAGTGAATTTAGAAAATGTAGATTCAAATAAGGTTTCGAATACTTAATATATATGTGATTTTGGGCAAAGGCTAGACTAAATGATTCTGGTGGAAAGAAATTATGAAAGGAAAGAATTTTGTACAATATTGTTGAGTTCTTTGTACATGTGCCATTTTAATAATTGATTTACTTAATAAATTTAAGATTGGTACAGTGTTTTCAAAGTTTAAAATGTTGAGGAATTTGAGGAGGAAGATTCTATAGGAAGTTCAAATTATCATTATTTTTGTTTTCCTATCTATGGTTTGTTTTGAGGTTTTGTGGTGTTCCTAGTTAAAATAAGCCTAAACAGTTTGACTTTTATTCCAAAATACCTCAACAACAAGATTCAAAAAAAAAAAAAATACCATAAAGTAATCCTTGACTCTTTCAAATTTTATTCTTGAGGATTTTTAATAGCATTGATTATGTCATGATTAAGGGAAGAAAAGAAGGTGAGTGTATGCTTTGAGATAAGTATCAAGACAGCAGAGACCCATTGAAAGCGTTTATTCAAAATACTAAGGTTCTTATTTCTATTTCAGAGTAATTGTTGAGAATCTGTCTATAAAAAACTGAGCATAAATCAATCTAACACTACGGTATAAGACAGAGTGATATAAATTAAGGGGTTTTATATTCCATTATGATGTTATGTGTTGTAACAATCTGATGTGTTATTGTAGGAAATGTCATCTTATAATAAATCAAAAGTGCAAATAATAATAATATATTAGCTATATATATATGTATATAATTACTATAAAAACTTATGAAACATTTTTTGCCTTCTCTATTTGTTGGTTATTTTCACAACCAAATCAATCCCTCAAAGCTAGCAAATTATGTTCATTCAGAAGAAGTCACCAATTGGTAACAAATTTATGAGTACCTAAAGGATAGGCTATTTTTGCCACCTTATTTTACTCAACAGAACTCATAATTGTGGCTTCCAAACCAAAAAGCACTGTATATTTAGAGTAATATTGTCCTATCACACTTTTTTTTATTTTCTATAAACAATGAACTTTTAAAAACAAATAAATTTGTTAATTTTTGTTCTCTTATAGACTTTTCTACATTCATTAATTTCAAATCAAAATATGATATATTTTATAATATGGTTTCAGGAATATGATATGCTATTAGGCCATAAGTGCAATCAGGCTAGTACTTGAATACATATTTTTTCTTCATTATTTTTCTTCTTTTTAAATATGTGTTTTTGGTTTAAAAGAATTGTCTTTTCTCTTAAAGCCTCTTTTCCAAAGACAGTTATAATCAAAAGATCATAAATCTGGAGGTGGAAGGGTCCTTTAAGGTCATTTGGCCCAAACCCTCATTTTACCAATGAGGAAACTGAGTCAGAGAAATTGTGTGTTTTTGCAAATTATTTGTAGTAATGGTAAAGTTGGAATTTGGACCTTACTCTACAATATAACTAAATATTTTATAATAAATTTTAAAGAAGTTTAATTTGGGAACACTGATCTTATTTCTTCCATAAATGTTCCAGTGAATACAGAATTAAGAAATCATCATTTAAAATTCCAGAATCATAAACTTAAAATATTTTTCTTGTCATGAACAAATTAGAAGAGCCTCCATATAGTATATGATATTATTTCATGATAAAAAAAATCCTAAAACTAACTTTGAAATTATACTTTATATCAGAATAATTTATTTTGTCTCCAATTCTTCATTCTGGGCAGAAATATTCTCTCCCACACTCCATACACTCCTCTGTTATAGCTCCTATTCCATATTCAGTTTTCTCCAACAATACAATGAGCATAGTTGAAAAAATTGGCACTGTGCTAGTCTAATAATGATTGAAAAGAAAGAAATGCTTGAAATGTATATGGTTCCTGAAAATTAATTTTATATAGTACAATCACCTTACATTTTGATAAACCTATTACTAACACAAGAAAGATTGTTTCCAAGGTTAGAAATTTAACACTTGGAATTGGGAGCTAGTAGTATAGGCATGAAGTTTTATTGAATTGTGTATAACAGATACAGTGATATGTTAAAAAGAAAAACCATATTCTTTTAAAAGTATCTTTAATCTATGTCTCATATATTCATATGTATGAAAAATATATTTTCTGAAATGGAAAAAAAATACGTATTATCTCTCTGTGGTCACAAAAGTAATGATTTCTTATATATCCGTGACCCTTAAAAAATTTTAGGACTGTCAGTACACAGTGATGTAAATTATGTGAAAAATTGTAATCCTACCAACTGAGCCAATTCTTTGAATCTGTTGTCTAATTAGAGTCTAGCATCTAGCATGATAACCTTACTCAAAAATAAATTAATTCAAGTAATGAAGAAATGGATACTCTGAATTTCTTAACTGTTAACAAAAAATGGGCAGTATGATTAAGAAGCACAAAGGCAAATAAATTATAATCTTTGTTTTCCTGTTCATCTTCAAAACATAATTTTCAATATCTTTTAAACTTTATAAATTACAATTTAAGAGAATTTTATTTTTGTATCAAAGCTTAAAGAGAACTGAATTCTACAAGATTAGTTAACATTATAATTATGCCTCATTTAATTTAGTAATAGATATGTTGTTCAAAGGATATGAGTGATATAATCCTTGCTTTATTAAGAATTCATAACTATATTGAACATTTTAAAATTTAGGCCTAATTATTGAATTTCTACAATCTTTTGACAGAAACATATAATTTCATTTTATTGATTTAAATATCTCTCCTGCTGACAATCTTTCAGTTATATTATATGTCAAAATGATATTATTCCATGAAAATAACTATGATTTCCCCAAATCAAAAAACATCTGCATGGACTGATCATGTAAATGGCTCTTAATTATAATGGTACTATATTAAAAATAGATAAGTATTAACATATGATGTGATCATTTGTGTACTTAACAAAAAACACATTCCATACATAAAATACTTATTTCTGGCTGCTCATAAAAAGGCAAGAACTATTTCTTTCTGAAATAAAGTAAAGAAAATAATGAGTAAAATATATTTCACATTTTTCTTATGATCTATATTACTGAAATTATTTTCCAGGCTTGTTCTTTCATCTATCTAATGTCTAATAAATTAAGCATTATTTTTATTAAAATGGTAATTACTAAATTCTATAATTATGTTTAAACATGATATTTAAACTGTTCTCAAAGTTGATGAACAAAGTAACATTATTATCAAACCATATTCAACTTTGTTTGAAATAGTATACCATAAACAATCCTCAAAAACTTCTTTTTGATGATTTCTTGAAAAGGATGCATTGTCTTGTGCTCTGAGTAAGCAATTTATTTTCAATATATTCTCTTGCAGGAAAAAAAAATGACTAATTCTAGGTTATTACTTTGAGAGCACCAGGTGAAAAGGAAACACCCATAGTCTCTAGCTAAGGGAGAAAACTGAGCACCTTCAATGCTTTGTTTTGAAACAGGAAAATATTCTTAGCAAGTCAAATATTTTCACATGGGACTTAACATTAAAGCATATGACTGAGTTATGGAGAAAAGACTAATTAAAATAGTATAATCTATTTTTTTTTTCTGTTTTAATGGATAATCAGAAACATTAGGTTACAACATTTGTTAAGTTCTAGAATTCCTATATTTTTATTGGGAACAGTCTCCTTTTTTTCAAGCTTAATAAGCTCAGCTTATATCTGCTTTTCTCACATCAGTCCAAGTGTCACATTTGGGTTTGGGGAAGCTTGTTAGCAGTAATTACCAGCAGTAGGTCCTATTATTTGCCTAAGTAATTTTCACTGCTAAATACCACCAAAACTGCCTCAAGCCTTTAATTTTTCCTCCCCCTTTCCTCCTACCTTCCTTTGCTTCCTTTTAAGTTGGTGCATTTTCCCATGATACTGCTCTCTGTGGTGCAGGACAGGGTGAGGCAAGGCACTGGGTATCAATGTGGTCTTGAGACAAGGGGTCAGGCCTAGCGAAAGCCTTTCACAAACAGAGCCTGAACTCTATTAGAGATGCAAATCCACTCTCTGAGTGAGGATTGTTTCGGGAACATAATGGAGTGCAAGGAATTCTTCTGCAGTTTGCTTTTCAGCACAGGACCTTTGTCTCTGTCTTAGCAAATTTCTGCAGCCTGTTTAAACTATAGCTATTGTCCTTTTGGCTTCATTGATTTCCCTCCCTGCTACCAGCTTACAATGTGCTGATATGAACATCTTTGCTATGCTTTTGTACTGTATATCAGAGTAATGTTTCAGCAGATTGAGGCCTAGCAGGAAGAATTAAACCTGTACTACACAGACCATGGTGAATTGCAGGATTTACATATCATTTAAAAAGGGCATTTTCTTTCTTTTTCTTTCTTTTTTTTTTTTTTTTTTTTTTGTCGTGGGGAGTGGGGGAAAGGGGTGGGTGGGGTGAGAGGATTGTTGCTGAATGCTGTTGTGTCTCAAAGGAATGAAGAGAAAATGACAGAAAAGGAAGTGATTTAGATACTCATTGACAGCTTAATACACAAAATACAAATTGTGGAAATTCACAGAGACCATCTCCTTTTTGCATGAGATAGTCTATGACAATCTGGATCCTACACTTAAAATTTGCATTTGAAAATGAGGGAAGCAGGGGGCAGTAGTTTGATGATTAATCTTAGTGTTACATATTTCAGAGCAAGGATGGGAGGGCCCACAATGTCCTCTGGGCTGGGTGCAAGGTCTCAAAATCACAGTGGTTTGGCTCTCAACTCTTTTGGCTGAGATAAATACTTCCAGTGAAGTCTGGGACTGGAAGCATACTTTAAACTGTCTGCTTTGTGTTCCTCTCTTCCTGCATGTTATAAAAACATACTTAAATTTATCAAAATTGTAATTCATAGCCTCCAAAGTCCAAGTGCATCAGCCCAAAGTCAAGTGCTCAGGACCCATTAACAAAGATTTCTTTCCAAATAAAAACAAGTTTGTGTACTTATGCATTCATATTTTGAACTCACATTTTAAGGGTTAGAATGGCATCATTTCTCTTATATTGGGAGATAATCATAAAAGATGATCTGTCTCCTCATTGTATATTTTGTGCTAAAATAGCACCCTTCTCAAAAATCCTCGGTACTTGGATGATAGATGTTCTAGAAATGCATATATGGATAGAAAGATATTGAGCCTTAAATACTATAATTTATTAATTGATAAAAGTATCTGAGGGATGTCAGTTGTACGATTGACATAATTTATGTGTAAATCATAAGTTTTTCCAAACCTCACAGTGTCTATGGGTTGTATATGAGATGTGATTGGCATCAAAATTACAGGATTGAGAGAATCAGTATATATTCACTCTATATGAATCAAGCTTCTCATAACAGGTTAGTAAGGACTAAATGTAAATGAGCTTATGCATTTCTAGGTGTGATGGGAAGAAGGGTAGACCTCAGAGTTTAGCTACAAGAAATATTTGTATAACAGAATCAAATATTCTTATTTATGTTAACATTCACAATTTTTGGTGGTAGCAGTATGTCAAGGAGAATTATATAAATAAACAAGGAAAAAAAATTCAATGTGTACTGAAAGAACTGGCATCATTTAACCCTCAATATGAAAACTTAAAAAAAAAAGAAAAAAAGATTTTGTGTGTATGTCCCTGGAAAACATATATGTGTTCAAATCAATTCTTATATTTTGATAGGACATTATATTTTTCAAAGTCAAGTGATATTCTATCTGTCTTCTCATTTAATCTTGATAGGTTTTGAAGATAGTTATACAAATATCTCCATATAATGCATAGTTGTAATTCTCACACCCAGAGAAAAATTTCTTATAAAACTTGGTACTGTCAGACTTTCATTGTTTTCTGTTTATCTGTTTTTCCATCTTTTACACTAATCATTATACTCATGTGGTTTGACTTTCATATTTACATATTTGTGTATTGTTATAATTTCAAACAACATTTATCTTCAAGATTGTAATATTTTGTTCTTCCTTTCTTGCCTCAATAAGATTACAAACTTTTTTTAGTGTGTGTTAGGTCCAAAATCTTTTGGTAAGTCATTATTAGAAATTAATAAGTTAGGGGCAGCTAGATGGCACAGTGGATAGAGCAACAGCCCTGAAGTCAGGAGGACCTGAGTTCAAATTTGGCCTCAGTTCCTAGATATGTAATCCTGAGCAAATCACTTCACTCCAATTGCTCTAGCCAAAAAAAAAAAAAAAAAAAAATAGCAAATTATCTAGTCTGAATTTTTTCCCTGGGTTCCAAGCCTTCACTACCAATTGCCTACTGGATATTTCAAATCACATATTTCATAGGTATTTGAAATACATCATGTCCAAAACAGAACTCATTATCTTGTCTCCCAAAGCCTCTCCTCTCCTAAATTTCCTTATGACTATTGAGGTGAACATCATTCTTCCAGTTATCTATTTTCATAACCCTGATGTCATCATTGATTCCTCAATCTTGTCATTTCTTCATCAACCATAGTTCTCACATGCTTCCCTCTCTTTACTCACATAGCTGTCATCTTCACTGAGACCATTATTCCCTCTAATCTGACCTATTAAAATAGTGATCTAATTGGTCTCCCTCCTTTATGTCTCTCCTCACTCAATCCATCCTTCATACTGTCACCAAAATGATTTTCCTAAATTTCAAGTCTGACTGCAAGCTCTTTGAGGGCAAGGGATTTTTATTTGGTTGTTTCTGATATCCCCAGTGGTTAACACACAGTACTTAGGGCAGGTGGCATAGTGAATAACAGTGCTGGTCCTGGAGTTTAGAAAATCTGAGTTCAAATCTGGTCTTAGATACTGTGTGACCCTGAGCAAGTCACTCACTCCTGTTTGCTTCAGTTTTCTCATTTGTAAGATGAGCTGGAGAAGAGAATGGGAAACAACTCTATTATCTTTGCCAAGAAAACCCCAAATGGGGTCATAAAGAGTTAGGGAAAAAATGAAATGGCCAAATAACAACTTGTCACTTAATAACTTCTTAATAAATGTTTGTTGATTGATTAATTGGATAGAAAGATTGGAGTCATATTGTGGAAAATCTTGAAATACATAAGGAGCTTATACTTAATTCAGTAGGAAATGGAGAGTCCCTAAACAGTTTTGAACGAGGAGTCACAAAGTAAGAGCAATATATATAATCTCAGGATAATTACTTATTCTTTCCCCATCAGAATGCCTCTCCCCATGCCAAGCTATCAGAATATCAAATATTATCTTATCAAGATGCCTCTCTCCATCTCCAGAGTTCCTCCCCCCATTATATCATCCCATCTCCAGTGGCTCGCTCCACCCTGTCAGAGTCCTGTGTTCCCCCTGTCAGCACTCTGACTCTACCCCTGCCTCAGTCTGACCCCTGAGTCTGAGCCACATATATATAGATCATTGAGAACTCACATTGTTTGTTGGATTCTTGGAGATGAGTCTCACTCAACCCTGGGAACACAAACCATGGATCCATTTAGTCCCAGTAAATCTCTCCCTTTCAAATAAATTATTAAATACGCTCTAATTTCTATCTTGCCTCAGTTTTTCCAGCATTACATTTTGGAGGCGTCCCACTGAGATGTTAGAAAATGAGCAGGATTAAAGAATAGAGACATTAGGGCCTCAGGGCAGCTGGGGATCTGGGTTCTTTGCTTGAAGAAGCTGGCCCTCTGGAATTTTTTCCAGAACCTTCAGGAAAGAAAGCAATTTCCAGCCACAACTGTTCCTGAAGCCCAACGGTGGACACTCCATTTGGCCCATGGGAGAGTAAGTCTGGATTTCTTAAGACCTCTTCTGTTCTGCCTGTACTAGCATCTGGATTCTCAGAATAATGAAATTCTGATGGACATAAATTCAGAAAATTGTGTGCAGTGGATGCAATGAGCACTACATGGGTGTCTCAAGACACATCAATTGGCACAACTCTGGGCCTTCCAGAGTATAAATCTGGGTGTCTTTTTAAGACACCATCTGTCTAAAAAAGCTCCATTTGGATTCTGAGAGGAAAGACTCTAGAGCTGACAACTTCCCTCAGGGCTATTCTAAGGTTATCAGATAGCCCCTGGTCTCTGTGTTAAATGTTTTGACTGCAGTCTATGTCTGTGTGTTCTATGTGACTCGTTTGTTCTGTTGGTTAAGAGCTCTTCTAAAGGTTTAAGAAGAAATTTGGGAATTAATTATTTCAATGTTGCAACTGTACTTAGTATAAAATTTGCTTGTGATTTTAAACTTTTTAACCTGTTGTACTAATTTGTGAGTAAAAGGAACAAAAAGGCAGATGGTTTTTCCTTAAAGCAGGTTTTCACAGCCTGCTAGAATAAAGGGCAATAAAACCTTCTCTGATTGAAACTCAGGCTGGAGAAAACATTTGATTAGGAATTTTAGAATGATTCTGAAATTGTGGGAAATAATTTTACTATTGCCTTTGCATGCCAGATTTGTTCCGAGTATTCTTTTGGGCAGTTTCAAATTGTGGGAAATAATTTTACTGTTGCCTATGTAAGCTAGATTTAGATATCTTTGAATGTAAGATCTTAAGAACTTGTTGGAATGAAATTCTGTTAACTTACCTGAAAGGGGTCACATGCCTCTAACTAATTAAAGAAAGGTCTGACTTTTCTAAAGGCTCCATCTCTGGCCAAAGTTGGAGCTTAGGAAAAGTCCGTTGGGAATAATGGCCACATGCAATCCTTGTCCCCACTCTCCCACTGCTTTCTGCTACTTTAAAAGCTGGATGGGGATCTTTTGTCTTCAAAGGTCAAGATTAAACTCATACCCACTGCTCTCTGCTAGTTAGCCTGGAATGCAATTTAGCTCACCTTCCCTCTCCTCTGCCTCTTTGGAGATGGAGTGGGGGGAAGGGCTGCCACATGAAATTTCCCCTCCCCCCCACTAAATGTGTTCCAGCCTCTTTCTGCAGAGACTTGGCTTTGGCAAAAGATTTCAAGAGATAGGTCTGCTTTTAAGTTAATTGACTGATCTATAATTTGATAGGGCCATTTCTAAAAGTTTAAAGATATTTTTAAGAATCTTTCAGATTCTTGTTTTATTCTGTATAAATTTAATTAATTGTATCCTGAGTTATGCCCATCATTTAAAGGGCTTCTGAAATCCTAGTTTTTCCTTGTCCTTTTGAAAATGTTTCTGTTAAATATGAAAGATAACTTGTGAACTTACTGAAACAAATTTATAACTGTTATCAATATGAGGTTATGGTATTTCTAAAAGTTTAACAGTTTTAAGAACCTTTTGGATTCTTTTTTGTGGTATTAGGATATTCTGCATAGGATATTCTAAGTTAATTGATTGTATTGGGTCATTCTTAGGTCATTTAAAGAGCCTCTGAAAATAATATTTTTTTGTCCTTTTGAAAATGTTTCTGTTACAGACAGTATGTAATTTGTCTATATATTGGGTATCTTAAAAGCAATATGATTTGTATGTATAATATTTACTTATGAAACTGTCTACTTAAATATGTGATGTGAACTTACTGAGGCAAATTCTTACTGTTATAAATATAAGGTTATAATAAAATCTGTTTAAGATTTATGTGACACTTTGGTTAATTGGATTTGTTTTTGGAAGTAAAATTTCTTGGGCTTATAGTTAATATTATTTGGGAGTTTTAAAGCTCCATTGGGACAATAATTGGAGTAAAAATGAATTAAAGCTATTTTATCCTGTTTTGCTGAAAGTTAAGTTTTAATTGCTTATGTTATGTTGTAGTTATGTCCCTGCATTTTTTCTCCTGTGACTGATTTCTATAATCAGAGCAATAGTCAATAGAAACTGTTAATGCAATTAAATTATGTCATACCTTGCTATTTCCAATCTGGTTATCTGTCCTGTGAAGAAAACCAATTAAGCTGCTGACCAATTCAGACTGGCCTCCACAGTATCAGTCTGTTGTAACCTTCATTTGTTAGGTTTGTGGGGTTTTTTGTTCTATATTTTGGTTAAATTATAGGTATTGACTTGCTTCTAAGACATGGATCAGCCCATTTGAAGCTTTGGTAGCAGGCAGCACAGCCATGTCCATCCCCTCCCTGGACTGAGCCTCTGGGACCATCCTCACAGCATAAAGAAGTTTTTGAGACACCACTGCTCCTGATGTAATTTGGACTGATATTGGGGAGTGGGAAAGTAGTTGAATTGTTAAATTTGTAACTGAATTACTGTATTTAAGATTTGTTAAAACTGGGATTTGTTAAAACTGTGTAACTATCGCTATATGTTTGAGGGATTTTTAGGAAACTTAATTGTACTAGTGTGTCATGTATAGGAATTTTGATTCATTCTTGGGATTTATATATGGAATGGTTATTTGATAATTCCTTTCCATGAGAAAAAAAAAGGTAGGAAGAAACTGGTAAGGAAATTGGGAAAACTGATGTATTTTGTTTAGGCACTTCTGCCCCACCCCCTATCTCATTAGTTCAGATTGAGTTGGAAATTATTTAAACAGTCCTTTTCATTTTTACTCCTTGCTTAAAATTTACTGGACTATGATTTGCTGGTTATGTTTAACTTTGAAATCCCTTATTCTGCTGGAAACAACCAGAAATCAGACACCTGTCCTGGGACTGGCATTCTGTCTGATCTATTTCTCCACTCCTGTTACCCCAGCTCCTTAATTAGTATTTCAGCATTTTGATATCAGTCCTCTAATAATTCGGTGTTGCCTGCCTTGGTCTAATTGCATAATTTGCTCAGAAATCTGTTTCCTAGTAGCAGCTCCTGCTCTATTGAGAGGGGACAGATGGAGTTACTTCTTTGGAGTCTCTGACAGACTTGGGGTGCCCCTCTTAGGATGGACAGCAGGCCTGACTTGAGCACTGCTATTCCCTGTTTAAGCAGAGGCTGAATTAAATATATAAATGAACATAGGCCTAACTCACAATGAACTGTTCATTTCAAATTGGATTCTCTGGCTGAGATGCTCCCCAACAGAGGACCGGCTATTTCTGCAACAGGGATTCTTGTGTGCCTCCCTAAATGAGGAATGCTGTTTTTATGCCTAATAACTTTGGAACTATCAAGAAGAGACTTGTCCTTGCCATAATTCCATGATTTTTCTAGTTTTATTTTGCTTTATATAGGGTTGGTCAAAATGATGGTGCTTAGACCTTCTAGAGGAAGGTAATTCAATGATTTGAATATTCAGAAAAGAGATAGTGGAATGTTATGTCACAGTTCTCTTTTATTGTTCTGATTCAGTTTTGCTAATTATCCTGACTCAGTTCCCTAATCTGTCTCAGTTTATAATTGTTCTGCTCAGTCCTACAAAACCAACCCTCCCTCTTTATCAGAATATTTGATAAGGATAAAAGATCTTATGTTTTAGAATATCAAAATGCCTCTCCCCTGTAAAGGGTTGAAACTATGAAAAGGTGTACTTGAATGAGACAACCAAGCACTTAAGGCTAATTACCTATTTGATATGAGACAATGACTCTATTAACACATGTTTTGAGTAAATGGCTCTTCTCACCATTGATGCTGGCTCAATTTTTGGTGTTAAGAAAATTGCAGATAAGGATTGGAGGGTGGGGTGACAGAGGTCAGACTTCACTTGGCCGCAGGATGAGGAGAAGAAAGGTTGAGATTCTGGACTCCAGAATGGAGAAGAGATCTTTGACAAAACTCCTGGTACTTTGCCTGCTTCTTCCTCTAAAGACCAAGGAACCAAGGACTTTTACTTATCCTGATTCTGGCTGATCCTGAGGTCTCTAGGGAGCTAGCTTGGACTTAACACTCCCCATCCTAAGCTATCAGAATATCAGATACCGTCTTATCAAGATGCCTCTCCCCATCTCTGGGGTTCCTCCCCCCTTTATGTCATCCCATCTCTGGTGGCTCACCTCACCCTGTCAGAGTCCCATGTTCCCACTCTCAGCACCCTGACTCCACTCCTGCTTCACTCTACCCCCTCAGTCTGAGCTGTATTCTTGGAGACGATAGTTTCACTCAGCCCTAAGACCAAATCTGGATCCACTTGGTCCTAGTAAACCTCTTCCTTTTAAATAAATTATCAAATAATCTCTAATTTCTATCTTGCCTCAGTTTCTCTAGCATTATAATGTAAGTCTATCAACTTACTTTCTATTATTTTTAGGTAATTTTAGGGTTATCAAGATATACCATAATATAATCTTCAAAAGGTAGTAAATTTGTTTTCTCTTTGTCTATTCTTGTTCCTTTAACTCCTTTTCTTATCTTACTAGTACAACTGCCATTCTGATACCTACTATGTGTCAGGTACCATGCTAAGCCCTGGACTTTACCTCCCTGGCTTTACCATTATAAGTCTGTTGCTTCATTTCCTTTAGGTACATTTTTCCTCTGAGACTTTAGTTGGACTTATGGCGGGGTTAAATACCCATTAGTCTTCATCTCCTAGGTATCTCTCAAACCAAAGTATTTCCATATGGTGTTTGAAGTTTTT
The DNA here is from genome assembly GCF_016432865.1 of Antechinus flavipes. Taxonomy (NCBI): domain Eukaryota; kingdom Metazoa; phylum Chordata; class Mammalia; order Dasyuromorphia; family Dasyuridae; genus Antechinus; species Antechinus flavipes. The sequence continues at coordinate 194,707,596 of NC_067400.1, read as the reverse complement.
CCTGGTTTGCTCATTAAAAAAACCTTTGCTTGCATAAAGGTTCTAAAGTGAATAATGTGAGTAGGTGCTACAGGGTCCCAAGTAGAGCAACATAGTTGCTCCACAATTTGGTTTGCTGTAGTACTTATCTCTGCCTAAGTGATCTTTTTATTACATGGCTTCTCTCTGCTCCAGGATCCATCACTGTTAATGAAAGATCATAGCTTAGTGCTGGGTTCCCATAAGAGCATTTCAGGTTGGATTTCACCCAGGCCCTTTCTTCCATACTTTGGTTCAAGCTACTAGTGTAATGCTCAAGCTTCTTGGATTGAGCAGGGGGTGTCTTGTGGGGGATCTGCCCAGAATTCTCCAAAGTTACACTCTGGTAGATCAAATCTCAAGAACGACTCAGTCTGAGCTGAACTTGATTCCCAGGCAGAGAAGGCTGGAATGCCCCTAAGGGTTCTGGTGACAGCTGCTTGCACTCTAGCCTCTAGTTTGCCTTTATACATTATCCTGTTGTGCATTCTTAAGTTGGAAAGAAGAATTTAGAGGTATTTTTTCTTGTTATTTAATAGAATGGTACATTTATAAACCCTAATAGAGTATTTGCACAAGATTTTCAACCTAGTATATCACTATCTTTCCACTATATATGTTGAATTTGAAATATCATTGTGACATTACAGGTAGAGATAACCAGAAATTAGTTGAAATATAAGTTTGGGGATATGGGGGAAGTTTAGATGTGAGGAAGTAAATTTGGGGAATCATTTACCTAGAACAGATGAAAATCAAAGCCAAGGGAATGAATGAGATCACTTTGGGGAAGAATGTAAGAATGGAATGAGAAATGAGAATATGACCAAAGAAAGATGATTAGGACATATCTATATATAAAAATCAGGAGAAATATATGTATCTAGTAAAGAAGAAAGAAGAAAAGTGACAGATTAAGATGGTTCTATGAGTCAAAGGATTAGAATCCACATCTGACTACTCTACTTTCTACTTATATGACATAGTTCTTATTTATTTATTTTCTTTACATGAAAAGGTTTGAACTAGGTGATCTCTCAGGTTCCTACCAATTATAAAAACCTTTTTGAGCAGAATGGAGGGAACAGAAGTTAAATTGCCAAAGTTTAAAGCACTAATATATATATATATATATGCTAACTATTGACAGACATGACTCTTCGTGCCTTCCTATTGACTTTCCAAGCTCAGTACTCTAGGGTAGCTGTCATATTGATAGTAGTTATATCTATTTCATCAAAGTGCAGGAGGAACACTTCCCTGTCAACTCCTTAAGATAGACCCCCTCAACTCCAGATGGTCACTTTTCTGAGGGTTTAGGTAAAAGTTCCTTATTAATGGCTTCCAATTGCCTATTTGATTTTTAATAATACATTTTTAATAATAAAACAATTATTTAATTGTTAAATCACTTCCCATCTCAAGACAATCTATCCAGTGACATATATATGCAATAAAATGGTGTCCTTAACTGGGACAAAAATTGTCAACCAAACAGCATGAAAATTTCTACATCATTGGCCTTCATTTTCATCAAAGCAGATGCTATCTTGGAGGTCTTTCTTCACCTCCTTATCATTTAGACCTTCAGTTCTGGGCTAGAGGATACTTTGGGGGGGGGACCATAAACCACTCTATTGACAGCTAAGTAGAAGGACTTTATCTAGTTTACCAAGAAAAATAGGGAATACAACCTTAAAAGAAAAATACTTGTACTTGTTCCTATGTGAGATAAATTTTAGATTTTCTATTACATTAATAACCAATGATTAAATTAGGATTGAGGTTTTTCTTATCTATTTTCTCCCTATTTCTATGTTCCTCTATTTCTAGGAACTTGCCTCTATAGCTGACTCAGCCAGTCTCTGAAGAACAAGGCTGATAGATGATAAGATTGAACTTAATCTTGAGGTACATGCTTCCAATTTTGGGCAAGACTCCACCCAACCAGAAGACCTCACTTCTATTTAGAGTATGAACAGAATGTAGTATGGGTGAATTCTAGCCCCAAAATATCAATCCCATGCTCTTGCACTCCTTCATGGGAGTATAGGGTACCAATTTATGAAGGAAAACAAACCATAGTGCTCTGAATAGAAATGATTTCTTTTGGTCCAGATTACTGGAGATGGTTGAGTTTCATAATCAAGTCACATTTTTGACAGGAGCTGAAGACTTTTAGCCTACCTCCTCATTAATGTGACCACTTTCTCATTAATTGTTCATCAGTCGGGGTTCAGGAGCATTCCTCTTTTTGGAAGGTATTAAGCATTCAGTGATCGCCAATGGTTGGAGTCTTTGGTTACCCTGAGAAGCCAAGGACCTTCCATTTATTGATTATTAGATAACCTGATTAATAAATCGATTATTAATTATCCAGAAACTCTGTCTCTTCTGCCTTTCATTCATCACATATGTATATTTCATTACCCCCATCATTCCGTATTACTATCATCAGATCAGAATATGGCAACTCACTATCAATGAGTCTACAATGTAGACATTGTCAAAATTTTAAGACCATTGCACCAGACACTATAACCTATGCCAATTTTCTTGGGTCAACACTGGAATATAATCTATTATAATGTAATAAAGATATATATATATATATATATATATATATATATATATATATATATATATATATATATATATATATCTTCAAATCCTTGAACTGTTAACATGGAATCTCAGTAAACCTAAGTATAGGAGACTCATACAAAGCTAAAAATTTAGTCTGTCAAGTATAAGGAACTTGAGGCAGAGCCAAGATGGCAGAGAGGACACATGCATCTTCTTAAGCTCTCCTTTACCCTCAATATATTTTAATGAAATTCAGCCTCTGAATTTGACTATCAGAACCCATGAATATTGGGAGTACAATGCATTACCAACTGAAGAAAATTTCAAAATTCACCAGAAAAGGTCTGGTTTGCTCACATGCAGGGAGGGAATGGGGCTAGGCCAGGGCTGGCCTCAGGCAAGCAATAAGAGCACAGGAAACAGCTCATACTGAGCAGACCAGAGAGGGTTGAGGTGTGGGATCTGCTGGTGAAAAATCTGCAGGGAGAACTCTACCACAAGGTGGGTTACTCTGCCCTGGTAACAAGCCAGTAGATCAGCAGAGAAGCTATAAACTCAGAGGGTAAAGACTATAACCCAAAACCCTAAAGCAGGGGTCCTCAAACTTTTTAAATAGGGGGTCAGTTCACTGTCCCTCAGACTGTTGGAAGACTGTTTTGTGGTCCTTTAAATAAAGAAACTTCATAGCCCTGGGTGAGGGGGATAATCGTCCTCAGCTGCTGCATCTGGCCCACGGGCTGTAGTTTGAGGACCTCTGCACCTAGAGTCTCTTGGGAACTGGCCAGACCGACGCAACACCCGGAGTGACTCAGTGTGTTCCAATCGCCCCTGCAGTTGCTGTTCCCAGTGCAGATACTGCCTTTCCACTGCCACTGATTTCAGCACAACTGCTAATCCTGACGCAGCTAGTGGGTGCTGTCCCACTGCCCCTTCACTGCCACTTGCTGTTGTCTGTAGAGGCAGCTTGGAAATACCCCACTGCCCCCCATAAACAGACTGTAGCTTTTTTTTTTATGAGCAAAAAGGCAAAATAGGATCTAACTATAGATAGCTTCCATATTGAAAGAGAGCAGACTTCAAACGCTGAGGAGACTAAAAACAGTTGGTCTCTAGATCCAAAAGTGGATATGATATGGTCCCCACTACATTAGGCTCTCATAGAAGAAATTTTAAAAGATCTTAAAAGAGAGCTAGAAGAAAAATAGGAAAAGGAAAACAAAGCTTTTCAAGAGGGTCAGGACAAGACATATAACTCATTAAAAGATAGAGTGGAAAAAGAAATCAACTCCCTGAAAAAGAGAATTAGTTAATTGGAAAAGATAAACAACTCCCAGGAAAACAGAATTTGTGAATTGGAAAAGGTAAACAATTTCAAGGAAAACAGAATTTGTGAATTAGAAAAAAAGGAAATAATTCTTTAAAAAAAAAATTGGTGATATAGAAAAAATTTCCATAGAACAAAACAACTCATTTAAAAACTTAATTGGACAGCAGATACAAAAAGAAATATAAAAAGTAGATGAAGAAAATCATTCATTAAAAATCAGATTTGAACAAATGGACATGAATGACTTGAGGACACACCAAGAATTAGTCAAGAAAAATCAAAAGAATGAAAAAATAGAAAAAATGTTAAGTACCTACTTGGGAAAAAACCAACAGACCTGGAAAATAGATCTAGGAGAGATAATCAAAAGATTATTGGACTCCCTGAAAATCATGATGAAAAATGGAGTCTAATCACTATTTTTCAGGAAATCATCAAAGAGAACTGCCCAGATGCTCCAAGAAATATTGTGGCTAAATTCCAGAACTATCAGGCCAGAGGAAAAAAAATATATATTACAAGCAGACAGAAAAAAATAATTCAAATACAGAGGAGCCATAATAAGAATCAGTCAGGATCTTGCAGCATCCACATTAAAGGACTGAAGGACCTGGAATCTGATATTCCAAAAGGCAAAGGAGCTTGGACTACAGCCAAGAATTAACTACCCAGTTAAATTGAGCATTTTCTTCCAGGGAAGAAGATGGACATTCAATGAAATAGGTGAATTCCATTTATTTCTGACAAAAAAACCACAGCAAAACAAAAAGTTTGACCTCCAAATATAAGACTCAAGAGAAGCATAAAAAGGTAAAAAGAACTATTGAGAACTGCATTTCTGTTATGGGTATACATAAAGAGTACAAGTATAATTTGGTTTTACTGTTATAATATAAAAAAGAAACTAGAGGTGGAAAGGAAATTGTACCAAAAAAGAGAAAAATGGAAGTAAAAAGAGGGAAACTATATCTCATGAAAAGGCAAAGGAAACCTATTACATCTGAAAGAAAGAAAGGAGGGGGATGAACACAGTGTGACTCTTACTTTCATCAGAATTGGCTTAAAGAGAAAATATTAGACATATTTGGTTTACATAGAAACTTCTAACACCTCATTGAAAAGTGGGAGGGGAAAAGCAGAAAAAGAAAGGGGTTGGGAAATAGAATAGGGAATACAGAAATAGTAAGGGGGAAGTATAAGAAAAGGGGAGGGACTTTAAGGGGGGGGGAGGGATTCTAAAGAAGGAAGGCTTCTTGAGGCAAGTAGTGCTCATAAGTTTAATGCTGGAGAGGGGGAAAAGGGGAAAGGAAAGAGAAAAGCATATTTTGGGGATAATAAGATGGCAGGAAATACAGAATTAGTAGTTTTAACCATAAATGTGAATAGTGTAAACACCCCCATAAAGCAGAGGTAGATAGCAGACTGGATTAAAAGCCAGAATCCTACAATATATTGTATCAGGAAATAAACTTGAAGTAGGGTGATATAAGAATAAAGGTAAAAGTTTGAAACAGAATCTGCTTCAGGAAAAGTCAAAAAAGCAGGGGTAGCCATCCTGATCTCAGATCAAGCAAAAGCAAAAATTCATCTAATTAAAAGAGATAGGGAGGGCATTATATCTTTCTAAAGAGTAGCATAGATAATGAAGCAATATCAGTACTAAACATATATGCAACAAGTGGTATAGCATAGAATTTCCTAAAGGAGAAGTTAAGAGAGCTGCAAGAAGAAATAGACAACAAAACTATAATAGTGGGTATAGAGAGCCAGAAGTCTGGAGAAACAAGGTGTTAACTGAGAGGAATTGATAATACAATGGTTATCTAGTTTAGCATGGTGATTAATAGGTCTCTAGTTCAATACATGTACTTAGTACTTAATATAGTTCTATAAGATTGACACCTATTATACAAGGATTGACACAGGATGAGTAATTATAATAGAGTGTAGAAGAGCCAACAAGGACTGAACAAGAGACATTCACTCCATCTACCACCACCATGGTGGCTGGCCTGTCTTACTTCATTTTCCCACTGAGACCAAGGCCTATCTGAAGGGCCTCCAGAAAGCTAGCCTGGGCCCCAGGCAAGGAGACAGACTGTGAAGGACACAATAAAGATTTTTAGACTTTATCTCTGCCTGTTCTCATAGTGATTACTCTGCTGAAATTAAGGCTGTTTCCAAGACCTCCAGAAAGCTAACTAGACTATTATAAGTGGGAGATCTCAAACTTGCACTTTCAGAACTAGATAAATCAAACCAGAAAATAAATAAGAAAGACGTTAAAGAGGTAAATAGAACACTAGAAAAGTAGGTATGATAAATCTTTAGAGAAAACTGGAGACAGATAGGAATACACTTTTTTCTCAGCAATTGATGGAACCTATACAAAAATTGACCTTATATTAGGACATAAAGACCTCAAATTCAAATGTAGAAAGCCAGAAATAGTAAATGCATCCTTCTCAGATCATGATGCAATAAAAATTACATTCAATAAAAAGCCAGGGGAAAATAGACCAAAAAGTAATTGGAAACTAAATAGATCACCCTAAAGAATGAATTGGTGAAACAATAAATTATAGACACAATTAATAATTTCATCCAAGCGAATGACAATAATGAGATGTCATACCAAAATGTGTGAAATTCAGCCAAGGTAGCAATAAGGGGAAAATTTATATTTCTAGAGGCTCATTTGCATAAAATAAAGAAAGAGAAGATCAATGAATTCAGCTTGCAACTAAAAAGGCTAGAAATAAGCAAATTAAAACCCCCCCAATCAAGCACTTAGCTTGAAATTCTAAAAATAAAAGAAGAGATTGATAAAATTGAAAGTGAAAAAAAAAACTATTGAATTAATAAATAAAACCAAGAGTTGGTTTTATGAAAAAACCCAACAAAATAGATATACCTTTGGTAAATGTGATTAGAAAAAAGGAAAGAGGAAAATCAAAGAGTTGGCCTTAAAAATGAAAAGGGAGAATTTTCCACTAATTAAGAAGAAATTAGAGCAATAATTAGGAGTTATTTTGCCCAACTTTATACCAATAAATTTGATAACTTAAATGAAATGAATGAATACCTCCAAAAATATAGGTTACCCGGATTAACAGGAAAAATTAAATTGGTTAAATAGTCCCATTTTAGAAAAAGATATAGAACAAGCTATTAAGCAACTCCCTAAGAAAAAATCCCCAGGATCAGATGGATTTACATGTGAATTCTACCACACATTTAAAGAACAATTAACTCCAATGCTATATAAACTATGTGAAAATATAGGAAATGAAAGAATCCTACCAAATTCCTTTTATGACACAGACATGGTACTGATACCTAAACCAAATAGGTTGAAAACAGAGAGAAAATTATAGACCAATCTCCCTAATGAATATTGATGCAAAAATCTTAAATAAAATATTAGCAAAAAGTTACAGAAAATCATCTCCAGGATAATACACCATAAACAAGTAGGATTTATACAGGAATGCAGGGGTGGTTCAATATTAGAAAAACCATTAGCATAATTGACTATATCAATAACCAAATTAACAAAAATCATATGATTATCTCAATAGATGCAGAAAAATCATTTGATAAAATCCAACACCCCTTCCTATTAAAAACACTAGTGAGTACAGCAATAAATGGACTTTTCCTTAAAATAGTCAGTAGCATTTATTTAAAACCATCAGTAAGCATCATATGTAAGGGGGATAAACCATAGCCATTCCCAATAAAATCAGAAGTGAAACAAGGTTGCCTACTATCATAATTACTATTCAATATTGTATTAAAAATGCTAGCTTCAGCAATAACAGATGAAAAAAGTTAAATGAATTTGAATAGATAAGGAACACCAAATCATCACTCTTTTCAGATGATATGATGGTATACTTAGAGAATCCCAGAGATTCTATTAAAAAGCTATGACAAACAATCCACAACTTTAGCAAAGTTTCAGGATACAAAATAAATCCACATACATCCTCAACATTTTTATACATCACTAACAAAATCCAACAGCAAGAGATACAAAGACAAATTCCATTTAAAATAATAACTGGTGATAGTATAAAATATTTGTGAATCTATCTGCCAAAGGAAAGTCAGGAACTATATGAGCAATACTACAAAACACTTTCCACACAAATAAAGTCAGATCTAAACAATTGGAAAAATATTAAGTACTCCTGCATAGATCAATAATAAAGATGACAATACTACCCAAACGGATCTATTTATTTACTGCTATAACAATCAGACTCCCAAGAAACTATTTTAATGCATAGAAAAAATAGCAAAATTCATCTGGAAGAACAAAAGGTCAAGAATTTCAAGGGAAGAAATGAAAAAAAAATCAAATTAACGTGGCTTAGCTGTGCCTGATCTACATGTGTATTATAAAGTAGCGGTCACCAAAATCATTTGGTATTGGCTAAGAAATAGAGTAGTTAATCAGTGAAACAGGTTTGGTCCACAGGACCAAATAGTAAATAACTATAGCAATCTAGTGTTTTAGAAACCAAAGACCCCAACTTTTGGTCTTTTCGGTCTTTTCATTATTTAACAAAAATTGCTGAAAAAATTGGAAATTACTATGGCAAAAATTAGGCATTTGTGGTGTTCTATTCTTTTATATAATATAATGGTTCTCTCTGGGAGCAGGTTTCTTGGGGAGGTTTTCTGGAGGCAGCCTAAGTTTCAGTTTCAAGTAATAATCACCCCAAATGCAGCCAGCTGATAAAATGCAAACGTTTATTTTCTCTTTCCAATAGCCCAGTTAGTTTTTCCTAGAGGCCTATCTTTCTGCTTGGTTCCAAGAGCTCTTACTGCTAGTCCTTTGCCTCTGCTCCCTTTAGCTTCCAGCCAGCACAAAGGTGGAAGATGGAATGAATCTGTCTTGCCTCCGAGAGAGGGCTTCTCTCTGAACTTACTTGACTGGCTCACTGAAGCTCTATTTATGCTTCTTCTCCAAGAGTAGGATTGTGGGATCTGAGAGTGGGATTATGGGTTTCTTCCCAGAATGCCTCTGTGTTTGTCCCAGAGTGCCTCTGGCCCTAAGAACTTCTTGCTTATATGAGCTCTCTAAAGGTGTGAACATAAGCATTGTTTCTATCAGTTCTACTTAGTACTTTATTTCTTCTGTCCCATAGCATCTCCTTGTAAGATCAGATCAATCATACTGAACCATGCTAAATTAGATAATTATTGTCTCTATCAATTCTAATGACTTAACACTTTGTAAGGATTCCAATAGCATTGATCCATACTTAACACCATATACCAAGATAAGATCAAAATGGATTCAGGATCTAGGCATAAAGAATGAGATTATAAATAAATTAGAAGAATTTAGGATAGTTTACCTCTCAGAGAAAAAGGAATTTGTGACCAAAGAAGAACTAGAGATCATTATTGATCACAAAATAGAAAATTTCAATTATATTAAGTTCAAAAAGCTTTTATACAAACAAAACTACTGTGGGCAGGATTAGAAGGGAAGCAATAAACTGGGAAAACATTTTTACAGCCAAAGCTTCTGATAAAGGCCTCATCTCCAAAATATAGAGAGAACTGACTCTAATTTATAAGAAATCAAATCATTCTACAATTGATAAATGGTCAAATGATAGGAACAGACAATTTTCAGATGATGAAATTGAAACTATTTCTAATCATATGAAAAGGTGTTCCAAATTATTATTGATCAGAGAAATGCAAATTAAGACAACTTTGAGATACACACCTCTCACATTGACTAAGGTGACAGAAAAACATAATGATAAATGTTGGAGGGGATGTGGAAATACTGACACACTGGTGCATTGTTGGTGGAGTTATGAACGGATCCAAGCATTCTGGAGAGCAATTAGAAATTATACTCAAAAAGTTATCAAACTGTGCATACCTTTTGATTCATTAGTGTTACTACTGGGCTTATATCCCAAAGAGATATTGAAGAAGGGAAAGGGACCCATATGTGCACAAATGTTTGTGTCAACCCTTTTCGTAGTGGCTAGAAACTGGAAATAGAATGGATGCCCACCAATTGGAGAATGGCTGAATAAATTGTGGTATATGAATGTTATAGAATATTATTGTTCTATAAGAAATGACCAGCAGGATGAATACAGAGAGACTTGGAAAGACATGAACTGATGCTAAGTGAAATGAGCAGAACCAGGAGATCATTATATACTTCAACAACAATACTATATGATGATCAATTCTGATGGATGTGACTCTTCAACACTGAGATGATCCAAATCAGTTCCTATTGATCTGTAATGAACAGAACCAGCTATACCCAGAGAAAGAACACTGGGAAATGAGTATGGAACACAACATAACATTGCCACTTTTACTGTTATTGCTTTCTTGCATTTTTGTTTTTTCTTCTCATGTTATTTTTACCTTCTTTCTAAATCTGATCTTTCTTGTGCATCAAGATAATATATACTTTAACATATTTAACATGTATGGGACTACTTACCATCTAGGAGAGGTGGCGGGGGGAAGGAGGGAAAAAGTTAAAATAGAAGTTTTTGCAAAGGTCAATGCTGAAAAATTACCTATGCATGTTTTGTATATAAAAAGCTATAATAAAAAATTATAAGGAACTCCTTCAGGGTAGATGCAATCCCTGTATGCTCTTCAGAGAACATACTTGGCTGCCTCATACTTAAATGAAGCACCTACACATTTAGATAGCAGCTGATACAAGTGCATGTTTGGATTCCAAATAATGATCAAGAAGTTATCAATTGCACTATTTTTAATTGTTAATTATAGTGAATTGTAAAGACCGCACTTGCACCCAGGACACTCCAGAATCAGCCGGAGTCAGGATAAGCAAAATTCCTCAATCTTTATTCTTGGTCCCCAGAATTGAACAGAACGGAAGCAGAATCTACCCAAGCACCTCCCCCCGTCTACCACCAAGAGTATGTGTCTGGCTAGCTTTACTCCACCCCGTAGTCCCTCCTACAATCCTCTATACACCAATCATTGAGCCAGTATGGATAGTGGAAAGGACCATTTTCCAAGCATATGCCCATAGAGTATTGTCCAATCAGAAGTTAGCTTCAAACACTCTGCAGTCCCAACCTCAGTGCATCTCAATAGTTTCGGCCCTCTACAATGAATAGATTCATCATTTATTCATTGATGAATGTTGAAATTCTCCTCTCTAACAATTTCTTTCCCCTCTGTTCTGTCCACATATCCTTTCATACTTTATACATCCCTGTGTTATCTAGAGGCCCAGAGAATCCACCCTATTCCATTTCTATTTCTGAGATCCTGAACGTTGATTAAAGAAACCATAACCACATACCAACTACAAATTTATGCCATCTAACTTCAATTGGCCCTTTATTGCTATATGTTAATTATTTAATTTGTTTTTTATTAATTATATATTACATTTCTCCAAATGCCTGTGACTGTTCTAACTTTTCTTTTTTTTCCTAAAGTCTTCACTCTTGCTAAAGCCTCTGTTCCATCTATATTTCCTCTCCTTTCACTCTAAAATAAGATCTCTCTCTCTCTCTCTCTCTCTTTTTCTCTCTCTCTCTCTCTCTCCCCTTTAAACCAAAAAAAAAAAAAAAAATGCATCCCATCTCTGCATACTTAAAACAGACAAACAACCTCCCTCCCTTTACTGAAATCCTTTCCCTTTATAATTTGTGGAAAGAAATCTAATGGATAGGCCAAGAAGTGACTTAAATGTTTAGTTGTTCCATATATTGTACTAAGTTCTAGGAATACAAAAGAAAGATTGAAACAATAATCACTGGTATAGGATTTATTTCTAAAGGACAGTCAACAAGTGCATAACTAAGTATGTGCAGAACAAATAGAAATAAATGCAAATAGTTTAAATATAACATAGTTTGGGAGGAAAGACATTAACATTTACAACAATCTCTTTTATTTAATTCTATTTTCTTCATGTTTTCAGGGGTCCTTTCCCCCCTTTTTAATAGTGTTTTATTTTCCCAAATACATGTAATGATAGTTTTCAACATTCATTTTTGTAAGATTTTATGTTTCAAATTTTTCTCCATCACTTACCTCCCCCTTCCCCAAGAAAAGAAGCAATTTGATATAATATAAATTCTTTTAAACATGTTTCTACATTTGTCATTTTGTGCAAGAAAAAGCAGAACAAAAGGGAAAAACAAGTATGAGAAACAGACCAACAAAATGGTCAAAATATTAAGCTTCAATCCACATTCAGTTTTCAGAGTTATCTCTGGAGCTGGATGGCATTTTCCAAAGGATTAAAAAAAAAATCTTCATCTCTATCAATTACATGGAAATCCTTATTAATAAATTTTTTTAACCACAGAGTTAGTTTTCTTGCTCACAAGAAAGTAGTTAAAAGTGTTAGAAAACTTGACTATAATAGAAACCCTTTCCAAGACATGAGTTTTAAGATCTGAATTTCTCCATCCAGGATTTGGGTTCATCAAATATTTTAAGTGAATTAGAAGTTTAATATGAGTTGACAGTTTAATATAGTTGCAAAAAAGCTAATTTGTTTTTTAAGATACAGTAAAAAATGAATTAATGAGGAATAAAGTTGTTGTACTCTGCCCCAGTCTCTTCATCTGTTCAGTCTTATTTTCAATTAATAACACCACATTTTAGTAAGAATATTAATGATATGGAGAGCATCCAAGTGACAGTGATCATTATGGCCTTGGGATCATGCCATGCCAAGTTGATGAACCTGAGAATATTTCACCTGAGAAGATTAGTTGCTAATCCCATCCTTCTTCAAGTATTTAAAAGATTACTATGTGGAAGAGCAATTGGATTTTTTTTTTAACCTCAAAGAAAAGGATGAGGAACAGTGAATGGAAGTTGCTACCAGAAATATTTTAATTTGTTATAAGGAAAAGCTTCCCAGCAATGGAATGTGTAGAGGGCTGCAAAGAGTGTGGAACTCTGGGTAAGGTATAAGACCCTTTAGCCCAGAGGAAATCTGTTGACAATATTTGGTTTGGCTCCTCATTTCCCTTTGGGCGCACACATCCCTTTCTGAGAAGTCAGGGAGGGCGTGATCACCTCCCTTTGGTGTTCTCACCTTTTTCTGAGAAGTCAAGGAGGGCATGACCACTTGTGTCCTACTTGAAGCAAGGAATACTTACAGTAAAGATATGTTTTACATAGCAGGGTGCTTATAGTTAACACATACTCAGTGTGATTGATGATGAGATAATGGTTCCCTAGTTCACACATATTAGTGTGCTGTAATGATGTAATCACACTGAGGTATTTAAGGCTGAGAGAATTGGATATAGAGATTTTCCATCTTTGACCATCCTGGTGAGTTCTGCCTCCTTCACTCCTCCACTAAGACCAAGGCTGGTCCCAAGATCCTCCAGAGAGCTAGAATGGACCTTGTAAGCTGATGGGTTTTCCTTCTCTGGAGGTCTTCAAGCAGAGGCTAGGTATTAATTTATTGGAGGTATTACAGAAGATATTTCTATGGTATAGGCTAGACTTGATGGCCTCTTCAAACATTGAGATTTTATGATTTTCTGATCTACAGTATAGGTTTATTGTAGCATTATTTGGTCTTAAGGATAAGACCTCTAAATAGCTTTCCCTTTTTTTTTTCTTCTGTGTACTTCAGACCAAGTCATTCTTACTTTTCTGGACTACCTCATCTGTTCCATCTTTCTTCTTCATTAGTAAAAGGATGGAATTGAACTTTTAAGATTTCTAACATCCCTTTGAAATGGATAATTCTCTCTGTCCCCTCCTCTTTTAGAATTACCTCCTCTTGAGTATGCAAATGTCTTCCAATTCACTTGTTCATTCTCATTGTTTTTTGGTCCTTTCCCACAGGACAACAGAAAATCCATCTTATTTTTCTATCCCAATTCTTTCTTTCCAGTAGATTACTCTTTCTGCTTTTTTTCACCTCAAGATCTAGGAAACCTTCCCTGAATTCATTTGAGCAAATGTTATCAACTTTGTTTTGTTTGTTGGTTTGTTTTTTTTTTTTGTTTTGTTTTGTTTTGTTTTTTTGTTAATTCTTGGCCCTTGAAGTGGCTGTTTGTGACCCCTCATCATATATTCTGGAGATATTTGCATAGCTTTGCACTCATCATTACAAAGATATTACATAATTCTCTCTCTCATCCATTTTGTAAATTACCTAAAATTCTTTCCTTCACTAACCATTTCTCTAGACAATTTCTAAAGCTCCTCTGACCCTAAATGAAAAACCACTGGAATATGGCTAACATCCCCTTCTCCCAGCTATGTTCCTATTTCACACATGAATTCAGTCTCTAGTCTAAACTTAAACTTTGTTTATTCTTTCTACTGAAACTTTTAATGTATTACAATTTCTTTTAATCCAGATAACAATAATTCTAATCCAATATTGCATAGATAGGTTTCTTAACTATTTGCTGTCTTGTGTTCATTGTAAAACTGGCATTTGGTGGGAAAGGATGTCAAATTTGTAATATAGAGTTTTGGGTCCCCTTCCCCTCAGAAATGACAAAGTAATCAGAATTTAGCTCAAATCCTACTATATTCCCTAAGTGACAAAATTTAATTATTTCCTGAACAGAATAAAAACACACAAAACACATATACACACATGGTTGATTTTGTTTTTGTTGTTATTTAGAAATGTATGAGACCTTAAAGCACATCTAGTCTGTTATTCAAGTTAGATATTTTATAATTGGCAGACCTAGAATTTGTACCCACTCTTCCAGATGCAGTATTCTTTCCAGTATACTCCCCAAGTCTGCTAAGTGGACTTACTTCAGAGTTCTTACAGGAATCCTTTGAATACAAAGATTCTAAAGTAAACACTATTTCTACTATGGAATGTAGTTCATATCTTTTTTTTTTTTATTTCCTGGGACCTGAATAACCACAGAAATGTCTCTTGGGTTCATCCTTAGGGAATTGAAAATGACATTCCTTACCACAAAATCTCTTTCTGGGCAGCTGATCTCATTTTTTTGTGAAATGGATTCTTCTAACAATTATTTCTTCATGCCTCTGCAACAACTTTTTTCCTTATTTCTTTATTCTTCTTCTCCTCCTGTAGCTTTTTTGATAAAACAAAGTCAGCACACAAGTAGTATCTGTTTTTCCCCTTATTATTCTTTTCCATTCTTTTTTTAAAAAATAATCTTTTAATCCACCTAATTCCTCAACTTTTTCTTGGTTCCCCTATTTGAAACTCCCTTTCATATGCAATTGATTCCGCTTTCATTATTGGTGGGGAGATCTGATCTCAATACATTCAAACTCTGATAGTTTTCTGGTCTTACTACTGTTGTGACTTGTCCTAAGGCCCATTGCTATGGGGGCTATCTTTTAATTGGAGAGAGAGGGGAACACCTGATGGGAGGGCAAGAGAACTTCAGTTCTCAACCAATCCCCATTGATACACTTCAGGAACAATCCTCTTTGAAGATTCATCTGATTCAAGTCTCCAGGATTTTTCAAGTTGCCTCAGATGCTTCTGGCTTTCAGCTTCAAGAAAGATAATGGAAGAAATCAAATTTGCTTCGGGTTGCTGAGGGAGAAGACTCTGGGAAGACATGAGAACAGCTAGCAATATCTATCATAATTATTCATAGCTTCTAAAGGGAGTTTTCCTTTGGGTGAGATCCAAAACTCTTTCTTGGTTAAGCTATTGCTTTATTCCCTATATGAAAGTACCTTTATTCTGTATATATTCTTTAATATATACCTTCTCTGGATTTGTTTTTCTGTGATTTGGAGAAGTGGATTTCTTGGCTGTTTGCCATCCAACATAATGGCATGTGTGTTCATTTTGGAATTGGCATTCGGTGGCAAAGGATGTCAAAGCTGGAATATAGAGCTTTGGGTCTCTTTCCCTCCAGAAATGACAAAAAGACCAGAAATTAGCTTGAATGCCATCATCTCTCCTAAATGAACAGTATTGAAGTGAGAAGTCAAACATACTTCTATCCTGATATTCTCTTTGTGGAAAGCATAGTGGTCTCTAGCCCCAACTTTTTACTTCCCCTCCTGACAACTATTAAAGTCTTATTTGGAGATAGGTGGAGGGGACACTGGTAGGAAGAAGTTTCAGATACTTGTTGTGTGACTTTGAATGAGTCACAATGTCTGTTAGACATTATATAAACATAGCTATATAAGCAATATATAAATGCTTATTCCCTTCCATTCTTATTCATCCCCTTCTCTTCATTTACTTTCTCACCCCTAAATCTTGGAGGATGACCAGGGTTCAACTTTCACCTTTGTCTGTGTAATCCCAGTGAAATTATTTAACTTCTTAAGCAGCTACACCCAAAGAAAGAACACTGGGAAACGAATGTGAACTATCTGCATTTTTGTTTTTCTTCCCGGGTTATTTTTACCTTCTGAATCCAATTCTCCCTGTGCAACAAGAGAACTGTTCAGTTCTGCAAACATATATTGTATGTAGGATATACTGTAACATATCTAACATATATAGGACTGCTTGCCATCTAGGGGAGGGGGTGGAGGGAGGGAGGGGAAAAATCGGAACAGAAATGAGTGCAAGGGATAATGTTGTAAAAAAAATTACCTTGGCATGGATTCTGTCAATATAAAGTTATTATTAAATAAAATAAAATAAAATATTAAAAAAAAAAACTTCTTAGTATCCTCATTTAACTATCATAGACAGTCACTTGTCAAATTGTTGCTGGTTTATATTGGTAGAAGATCTCTTAATAGTAAAACACAGGTCTGAGAAAAAAGAACAATAATAATATAATTAATATGATTTAGCACTTTATAAAGGCAGTAATTAGTGTAGTAGATATAGAGCCTTGGGTTTGGTAACAAGAAAATCCAGGTACAAATCTCACCTCTGTCACAAGTTAACTCTTAGGTTAATCACGTCTTTGCTAGAGAGAATTTCCAAAGGTCTATTTTTTTCTATTTTTTTCTTATTTTGTATTTATTTTAAATAAATATTTTTAAAAATAGAATAAAAAAGAAAACTTTGAATATCATAAGCATTTTATACATATCTTGATGGAATAGGTATGGTAAGACAATTGTTATTTCCAAAAGAGATGAGGATATGGAATTGCTACTCAAGCCTGACTTCTTATTGAAATTCTGCTACTAGTAGTTGTATTATTTTGGATAAATCATCCTGCCTCCCTTAGAACCTAGATTTCTCCTCTATAAAACTAAGGGATAGGACTAGAAGACCTCTGGGGTCTTTTCTTATTCTAATAATATTTTAATATATGAACTGCCCCCTTTTGAGACACCCAGGAGACTGAGCTGAGAACAATGAAAAAGTCCGTCAAAAGTAGCTAGTACAGCAAGAAATGAAGAAATAATTTTCCATGTACATAAGTATGGATAATACCCTTGGCTTTGTGTCGATCTTTTATGGTTATATTAGAAAAATAAAAAGATACATTTACTCTCTCCAACAAATTAGAAACTCATTACTTCAATACAATCATATTTAAACATAAAGTAAAAAAAAATAAATTCTCTATTCCATTTTTACTTGTTTTATAACTCTCAATCTCTTCTAAGAAAACAATGGAGTATTTATGTGTTTACTGGATGGATCAAAAATCATAGCTTTTGTTATTTATTTTAGCTTGTGAAAAATAATGAGTCTTGTCCCTTTGGCTATTCTAATTCAAAATAAATCGCTATCCTTTCAGGCCACTGATCAAAACTGCCTTCCTTTTGTATGTTGGTTGTCAAATTGTTTGATACCCAGTTTATTTCATTTTAAGGCCATATAAGCTCTCCCTTTATGTCTGTCCAGCAACTATTTGGATAATTGTTCATCCATGAACAGATTAACAAATTACCATTTTTCCTATAGGAGCAAGAGTTTGTATCAAAAAACAAATCTTTTTCAGTGAGTGCCTAGGCCACTGAAGTATTTGAGATGATTTGGAAGAATGTCTCATTGAAAGATTTATGCAACTAAATTTGGTGTTCACATACCAAAGCAAAGGACTGCTAACACATGGGCAAGATGTAAATACACACTATAAAGATTTCTACTGCATTCTTTTTAATGCATATAAGCCTTATCCCCAGAATCCAAAGACTAGAGGCCCTAGAGGGACTTATGATGAACTATGGGCCTTTTTTAGTCCATTTATTATTACAGTAGATGAAGATTCACTAACTTTTGAGACAATAACAATTCATTTTTACTTTCAAGATAAATATAATCTTAGCCCAACTCTCATGGGATAACGTTTTGGTCTATAAATTAAGGGGAAGGGGGTAGGGCAAATTGTTCTGCAGGAAGAAGGGATTAAATTTCAAAATAAGAGACTATAACTTGCCAAATAGATACACAACTGATATTACTTTATAGAGTTGGGGTTTCAGAGACTATCTCATCTACTCCAACCCTACTCCTGTCAAGAAATGCTGTGAATTAAAATCTAATCAGATAAGATGAAGAGAAACCAATTGCAGATTCTTAATAAAAATTTGCAATGAAATTTGCATAGAAATGAATTAAAATTAGTGGAAGGAATTATATCTTTGAAACATATCTACATGTAAACACTAAATTGAATCTAAGTGGCAGGTTTCAGTAGAATCATTGACCTGGGACAGGATGCATGGGTCCTATTTGATATAAGCCAGCACTGCCAGAGTCCTGAAATTGGCAGAAAATTCAAAAGATAAGTGCCAACTATGGCTCTGTATGGTCTAGCAAAACTAATTACTTTGAATCAAAGCTTACAATTCCAGTTGGATTCACTATGCGATTTACTTGTGAAAATACAGTTCAAGTATCTGTTTTTTCCCAACACAGAATGACATTTAGGGTTTTAATCAAGCAAATACATTTACACAAATAATTTCAAATGAATTAGACCTGAAAAGGCAGGTCTGGAATATCCAGTTCTATTAAATATTCCTTTCAATTCCACTATAGTATACATCCTTAATGTAAGATTTCTACCTTCTACTTTTGAATTAATACATGAACATATTGAAATAATCTTAAATATATGTTTTAAATAATTATTTGTAATATAGAGAGCTCTTGGTCACTTATGCACATGACTTTTCTCTTTGTTTTCATCTCTTCTATTCCAAACTGACTGTCTATAGACCATTTAACCATTTACTACCACCTCCATCATGAAGCTTATTAAGCCTGATCAATGCTAACAGAAATGTGCTATTCGTTAGCGGTATGTGCCAAAATGGGAAGTGATTTATTAAGATTTTAAATTTTGAGTAACTGAGCAGAGCTTTAGGAATTATCACCAATTTTAATTATTAGTCTTGTCTATTACTCTGTATAATCAGAGAAAAAGGAATATTGTATTTGGAATCAGAAGTACTGGGACCTAGTTTTTCCTAGTCCTTTTCCATCTATGTACTGTGTAACTTTTGAAAAATTTCCTTAAAACCTGTGAGCCTCATTTGTTATCTATAAAATAGGGATACTAAAAAATGCTATGTTTACACAGTGCTATTAAAAGGAGCAAATAAAATTATGTATTAAACTATACTTCGGAAAATTATTCATCAGGAAACAAATGGAAACTATTATTGCACAATTGTGGTGATAATTTTAATTCTAGAGTAATATCTCAATTAGTCTTATAGCTTGTGACTACTCCTTGGAGTAATGCTCCTGATAACTACCACAATTGTTTGGTGTAAAATTAATATTTTTAACTGTATACAAGATGCTTTGATGTTAAATAGTATGAAAGGCAACAAATACTATTAAAAGCTCACTTTTTATTTCTTTGAATGCTCTTCTATGCTATTGCCTTATATGCTATTGTCAACAAATTAATTTTTCACAAATCCTTTTTGCAGAATAGCAAAAGAAGAAGCAGAAGGAAAGCAGGAATAAAACTTGAGCCCAAGAAGCTACCATCAATAAACCACTGCTTTGTGGCTTTCCATTGTGCTGATATGATGAGCTTCAACTATTTAATTAAGAGTAAGATTAAGTTATAGAGATTTGTGCTTTGCCTCAAGAAACTATTTAAAACAAAATCTAATCAATGAACAGAGTCTTCTGCCCTACACAGAAATCCTACAATGTCAGCTAAATTTTCACCAGAAATCTCAATCATGGCTTTGTTGATAGTCCCAAGAATATAAGGTATTCTGAGAATACTTAATTAAATGTTACTTTTTAAACCAAACCACAGAATGTTACAAATATTCTATTGTAATTCTATAGTTGTAAAAAACTGATAGTAACTTTACAGAAACATGTCAAATTAATGCATAGAATAATATGGGGATTTCAATGATAATTGCAATCTCTATAAGCTCATATAGTTTGAAGGGGAAACTAGCAGACAAAAGTCAAGAGATTTGAATTGATGATATGCCAGACTTTTTTTAAATTCCTTTTGTATTCCCATCTATAAAATGATGTAGGTCTCATTTTTCTTGTCATTACTTGGTTCAAATCTGTTATTCTATCATTATATGGAATAGCTATAAGTATCCTCTCTTCTCCAATGCTAATACCATGTAAATTATTGTTTTAGAAAGTTGCTTAGGATACTGAGAGATTAACAAAATTGTCCATGATCATAGAATATAGTATGAGTCTAGGATCAGAATTTTATTCAAGGCTTCTTGACTCCAAGGAAAACCCTCTATCCACTATGTTCAATCATTATGCTTTGTCTTGGCTATTCATGATCCCTAAAATGTATGCATCCACTGTAATTCATAGAATTCCTAGTTTCCTTTGAGGCTCAATTCACATGTCACACCTTCCAGGTTAAACTTTTTTTTTTGATGGAGGGAAAAATATTATCTCTGGAGTCACAAGGCAATAACTAAAATCCCAACTCTTGTACTAATTGCATGGCATCACTTTGGGCCTTAAATTTCCTAATCTCAATTTCATCACCTGGGAGAATAAGGGTGGACTGTGGAAGAGACCTCTGAGGTCTCGATCTGAAATTTTAGAGTGAAATCTCTATAGCTATTAGTGCCTTATCCCCCAAAATATATCTATTTTATATACTTGTATATATAATATACACATGTTTGTTTACATGTATATATACATATAAGTATATAATGAATTGCCTTATGAGATACACATGTGTATGTGTAAATAATGCATATGATATAAAATATGTTAACATCTATATGATTTAATAATTATAATGCACATATATAGTGTAAGAATATATGTATATATGTGTGTTTATGTACATATACATATATATAATATTAGGATTTCAGTGACATTATATTTTGAAAGGACTGAGGCTCAAGTATTTAATTTAAAAGAATCTGATATGGAAAAGAATGGCATCATGAAACTTTCAGCATTTTAACATGTTACATATACACACACCCAATTCACATGATTTGGGCAGCTCCTTTAAAATCACCTTGTGTTTCTGAGAAATTCTCCTCTATGAGCTGACCTTGCCTGCAGAGCTATCTCCTTACAGGTATTCATCACATCTGGGCTAGTTTTAAATCCTATACTGAACAGTGCAGCCAACTGTATAGGGAAGATACTTAGTTCTAAGCCTCTTCTTTCCTCACTGCAATTGTGACAGTATTGTTCATGTTTATAATAATGAATAATAAATATTTTGAAGTTAAAAAAACAAAATGAATTTGAATGTCAGCCTTTCAAAGGAACCATACCAATCATGGATGCATAAAACTAATATGTATGCATACTTGTATATATGTATACTTGTTGTATATAATAAATATACAATATGTATGTATACGATATACATACCACACACACACACACACATATACATACACACATAAATAATATACTTACTTTCATGCATATATGCATGTTGTCTCAGCTAGATTGCTAGTTTTTCAAAACTAGGGATTATTTCACTTTTATAGTTATATCCCCAGGGCACTATACCATGTGCTTAATGTTCCTTGTGCTTAATAAAAGTTTGCTAATTAATTGTTATGTTATGATGTCTTTTACATATTTTAAATAATCTGTTATATTTTTACTTAGAATTTTATAGTATTTAGAGTGTTTTCCTTAAAATTGCCCCATGAGGTCAGGTAGTACAAGTATAATTATTAGTCATTTTATGACATGAGAAAATTGAAGTGCAGGAAAGTTAACTAATGATGTGGAGCAGTAAAAAAAAAAAAAAAAAAAAAAAAAGTGTTGAGCTTGAAGTATTGAACTTGAATTCCCTGGTCTTGACTTCTAAAACAAATTCTGCCACTTGAGCTAGTCACTTAATCTTAACATGCTGAGGCAAGGATTGGAGGCCAGGGAGAGAGAAGGGCCAGAGAGCAGGACACTCTGCAGCAGGACAAGAAAGAGAGAGCTGGGGGCTTTGGACTCAAGAATCCAGGACATATCATTGGCAAGCCTTGTGGCACTTTGTCTGCCCGCAGGAAGAAACCATTGATACGAAAAGTGTGGAAAAGAGTTAGAGATTGCCTTAATGATTTTTATAGAACTTTCGGACCTGAAAGGCCCCTATCACAGCTTTCAATTATTGGAATTGCATAAGGGACCTACTTGCAGCCCTCAACAGATGAGGATGTTAATAAATGTTAACTAAGTTAATCAGGACAGTTCCTCTTTCTTAAAAGATGCCCTTAAGCACACCAATTCTAGGCTCGAATTAAGTTCCCATAAAAATGAAAAGGAGATAACAGACAGAAAAAAAAATTACCCCTTCAACAGCTTTTCTTTAACTTCCCCAAAGGATGAGCCTTTAGACCCTGCATCTAGTGTACTTTGGACTGATATGAGGGATTTTGGGAATAATTGATGACTGACTGTTAAACCTTGCCTGGATCATTTATTACTGTGTGTTTAAAATTTGGGATGGGATTTGTTAAAATTGTGTAATTATTGCTGTTATGTTTGAGGGATTTTTAGGAAATGCTACTGTACAAATCTGTTATGTATAGGGATTTTGATTCACTCTTGGGGTTTAAATATAGGGAATAGTCATTTGATAATTCCTTTCCATGAGAAAAAATAATAATAATAAATAAAAAATAAAAGGGGAAGAAAGAGATAGAACATTGGAGAAACTGGTGTTTTTTTTTTTTTTCAAAATACCTGAAAGAATGGGAACCCCTAGCTTCTATTCACTCTTCCTTAGGCATTTCTGCCCCACCCCCTATCTCACTAGTTCAGATTGAATTTGAATGTTTTAGCTTTGGAATCCCTTATTTTGTTAAAATTGCCCTGGCAGACTCAGCTTTGGGGATTAATTTTTTAGAAAAGTTTTAGAAATCAGACACCTGACTTGGGACTGTCAGTCTCTCTGATCTGTTTTTCATCAGTCCTGTAACCCCAGTTCATTAATTAGTACCTCAGCAATTCAAAGGACCTTGTTTGATATCAGGCATTTAAAAAGTTTGGAGTTTGCCTGCCTTGATGGTCTTACTGTGCATAATCTGCTCACAATTCTGTATTCTAGAAACAGCAGCTCTGGGCAGGGACACGTGAAGCTCCTCCAAGCCTTACCCTTCTCCCCTGGAGTGGGTTGAGCTTTTGGGCCCTGCTGTTAGTAAAGTGCACAAATGACCACAGATTTAATTGTCCATCTCAAACTAGATTCTCTGGCTGAGGTGGTGCTCCAGAATTGTAGAGGACCTGACATGCTTGCAACAAGGGAGCCTTTGTACAGCTGTTAACTCTGGGGTTATCAGGGGGAGACTTGCTCTTGCCATATGAGTTTTTTCTACTTTTATTTTTTATTTTTTATTTTGGGTTGGTCAAAATTATGGTGCTAAGACCTCCTGGGTATCTAGAGGAAGGTGCTAATATTCAAAGGTTTGAATATTTAGGGGAGAGAGTATTTTTTTGTTGTTGTTAACTTTCTTTTCTTTTTCTTTTTTTTTAAATAACTTTTTATTGATAGAACGCATGCCAGGGTAATTTTTTTACATTATCCCTTGCATTCACTTCTGTTCCGATTTTTCCCCTCCCTCCCTCCACCCCCTCCCCCAGATGGCAAGCAATCCTTTACATGTTGAATACGTTACAGTATATCCTGGATACAATATATGTGTGCAGAACCAAACAGTTTTCTTGTTGCACTGGGAGAATTGAATTCAGAAGGTATAAATAACCCTGGAAGAAAAGCAAAAATGCAAGCAGTTTATATTCATTTCCCAGTGTTCTTTCTTTGGGTGTAGCTGCTTCTGTCCATCCTTGATCAATTGAAACTGAATTAGCTCTCTTTATGGAAGAGATCCACTTCCATCAGAATATATCCTCAAACAGTATCGTTGTTGAGATATATAATGATCTCCTGGTTCTGCTCATTTCACTTAGCATCAGTTCATGTAAGTCTTGCCAGTCCTCTCTGTATTCATCCTGCTGGTCATTCCTTACAGAACAATAATATTCCATAACGTTCATATACCACAATTTACTCAACCATTCTCCAATTGATGGGCATCCATTCAATTTCCAGTTTCTAGCCACTACAAACAGGGCTGCCACAAACATTTTGGCACATACAGGTCCCTTTCCCTTCTTTAGTATCTCTTTGGGATATAAGCCCAGTAAAAACACTGCTGAATCAAAGGATATGCACAGTTTGATAACTTTTTGAGCATAGTTCCAAATTGTTCTCCAGAATGGCTGGATGTGTTCACAATTCCACCAACAATGGGGGAGAGAGTATTGAATGTTATGCCACAGTTCTCTTTAACTGTCCTGACTCAGTTTCCCTGCACTAGTTTCCCTTGTCTCAGTTTCCTTAACTGTTCTGTCTCAATCTTCTAAACTGTAAAACTCCCCTCCCCCTCTAACCCATTAAGACTGAGGACTATTTGCTCTGAGGTTATAAACTAGCAAGATAAACAAGAGAGTAGACCTTTTGATTCTTTTCTGGTTCTGTTCTGGTCTGTTTGCTAGCAATCTGTGGTCTCAGAATGAAACCCGGTGGGTTTAAAAGTTCTGAGACAAGTATTTTCTGGAACTCTGGAAAATATCCTCTGGGTATGTGTTATATGTTTGTTTACTGTTGTAACTGTGTAGTCTGTATGATGTGTGTTCTCTGTTCTGTGTGATTTGTCTGTCTGTTATGTTGTTGGTTGAAAAATTTTTAAGAACAACGTTGCAACTGTGCTTAGTAAAATGAAGCTCCACATGTGTCTGTGTGTGTCTGTGTTAAAAGTTATCAAGTTTGTAAGAGATAAGAATTCAGCCTCTGTGTGCAGGCTTAGAAAATATCAAGAAGCTTGAAAAATCTTTCTCTCTCCTTCTGTCTCTGGCTGACTGCAGCAGCCTATGAGAAAAAGGGAGAAAAGGGAGAGAAAAGAAAAAAAAAAAAGAAATGAATAAAAAAAAATAGATTGAAAGGGATTTGAAAGTTTGGGAAAGTTAAATATATATATAGAAGAGCAGTGTGCTAACATTTAAAGGAAAGAAGTTTGAATGGAATATCTAAGGCATTCTCTGTGAAGGCAGAGAAAAGCACTAAACAGGCTTGGAAGTTCACAGAAGCCCCTTTGGATTCTGGAAGAAAAAAAAAGGGGGGGGATTCAAGGTGAAGCAAACTTCTCTCTGGGGGTGGAGTCCTGGAAAAAGCCCCTAGTCTGTTTGCTGATTTAAGAGCTTTGTTAAGTTTTAAGAACAACGAATAAGGAAAATTTGCTTGTGATTTTAAACTTTTTTTTAAGGAAAAGCCTACTAGAGTAAAGAGCAATAAAATTCAAGCTTAGCCTGGTTCTGGGCAATAAAAAGCTCTGGAGATAAGATAGCTGTTAGAAGAAATGTGGTGGAAAAGAAAAGAAAGAAAAAAAAAACTTTTAAAAACAGCTGTATTAGTTTGATTCGGTTTGTTACCTTCTGAAATACTTTGAGTTATTTGTTAACATAAGTTATACTTTAAATCCAGCTCTACTGGACATGTGTGGGTTTTATGGAGGTTTGGGCTATTCACTATAGTGTGAATCTTACAGGTTTTTGAAGGAAGGAGAAGGTTTGGAACTTGGTAGATTTGGGAAGAAAGTAAATAAACTGATGGGCTAAATCTTGAAAAGGATCTCCATGTAGGAAATTGAGTGGGGAAGCTGAGGGAAGTTTTTTTTTCCTAAGGGGTAGGAGTGGGGGAAGGATGGCCATGTGGAATCCTCTACTCCCCTCACCCCCCCAAGTATGTTCCTACTGTTTTTTTTCTTATCTGATTACAGCCAGTGCAACAAACTGATCTTTAAGGGCATGCTTACTTTTAAGTTAATTGATTGAATATTTGTTTTTTTTTATACATAAAGGTTTTCTTGTTTAAGGAATATGGTCATAAATGTGATCCATACTTTGGTAGGAATATTTCTAAAAGATTAATTGCTATTTTTAAGAAACTTCTTGAATTCTTTTATGTGGAATTGGGTCTTTTGTATAAGTTTAAATTGATTGTATTGGGTCATCCTGAGGTTATTTAAAGGGCCTCTGAACACTGAACATAATAGTTTTTTTCTTTGTCCTTTTGAAAATGTTTCTGTTATGGACAATATACAATTTGGGATATTTCCTCTATGTATTGGGTATTTTAAAAGCAAAATGATTTATATGTATAATGTTCATTTATGTAACATCTACCAAGATATGATAATTGTTCTAAGTTGTGAACTTATTGAGACAAAATTTCTTTCTGTTATTACTGTAAAGTTATGATAAATCTTTGTTTAGGAATTATCCAAAATTTGATTAATGGAATGTGTTATTGGGGTAAAAGTTCTTGGGCTTATAGTTAATTAGTTAATGCTATTTGGGAGTTTTAAAGCTCCATCCTCTGACAGTTACTGGGACAATTGATAAGCAGTTAAAACTCAATTGCTTATGTTATGTTATTATGTTCTTGCATTTTTCCTTCTGTAACTGATCTCTATGATTAGAGCAATGGTCAATAGAAACTGTTAATGCAATTCAATTATGTCATGCCTTGCTATTTTCAGTCTGGTTATATGTAATCATTGTATCCTAAATGCTTGGGTAACTGAGTATTTCACCTGGTCATCTGTCTGTTACTGGATATTTGTGTTTTGTTTCTTTAAGTTTTCTACATGATAAGAGGACAATTAATAATGGTCTGAAAGACTGCAGCCGTTTGCCTGGCCTGTAAAGCAAATTCATTTCTTCACATAGGAAACAATTTATTTTGGCCTCCTTATCTTTTGCAGCAGTCTGGTTAACTGAGTCTTTCTATCTAAGAATGATTTAATCTTTCTTTGTTAGATTTGTGTTTTTTGTTCTAGATTTTGGTCAAATTACAGATATTGGCTTGCTTCTGGGACCTGGATCAGCTTGGATCAGCTTTGACTGTCAGCATGACGCACCCACATTTCACAGCCTGGAGCAGCAGTTTTAAAAATGAGACCATGGACTGGCACCTACGTCCAGGCCCTCTCCAGTACTATAAATGATCTTCAGGATCAGATCGATAGTTTAGCTGATGTTGTCTTGCAAAACAGACAAGGCCTAGACCTCCTCACTGCAGAACAAGGAGGGATATGTTTAGCCCTCCAAGAATGCTGTTGCTTCTATGCTAATAAATCTGGAATTGTAAAAGACAAAATTAGGAAGCTCCCGGAAGATCTGGTTAAGCAGTGCAAGGAACTCTTTGACAATCCTCTTTGGAGTGGGCTCCATGGGATACTCCCTTATATCCTTCCATTACTTGGGCCTTTAATTGGCTTTCTCATACTTTTGTCCTTTGGACCCTGGGCTTTCCGGAAAATCATGTCCTTTGTAAAGTCCCAGATAGATAGTGTACTGGCAAAACCCATTCACATACGTTATCATTGCCTTGAGACTGATGATGACCCCTTTGTTGCTCATATGAGCAATCAAAATTTCCAAAAAACATCGAGACCTGGTTAGCCAATGATGGGGTAAGATCCCTCAAGGACTAGCCAACCTAAGCCAGGAAGATGTTTCTGTACATCCTTCCTATGATGGGTAAGGCTTCTCCCCATAGGGATAACCTAAGCCAGGCACAGGTCAGGAAGTGAAAAATTCTATTCTTTATATAAATACAAAAAGGGGGACCTGTGGGGAGCCGGCACTAATCTACAGGTGATAAAGCCACATTCCTAAGACTACTCTAACCTTGAACAAACAGACATCTAGACGCCTCCTGGAACTTCCTACATCATCAAAGGCCTCTGGTCAACTCCTCTTTCAGCGGGAAACAAATCCTTTGTCTAGGGTCCCCTCTGTACTGAATTTGCACGACCCCCACTCCCTCACAAACCACCATAAATACTTGTACTTTTGCCCACAATAAACAAGACTTGATCAAAAAGCCTGTCTTGTCTCCAATTCTGCACGTCTCTTGTCCCGCCCTTCCTCTTCTCTCTTTGCAGGGCCTTTATACACAGACTCTGTCTAGCCGGTTCTGGACATACGATTACATGCTGAACAATTTTTAATATTCATTTTTAAAGTTCCAAATTTTATCCTTCCCTTTGGCCCTTCTCTTCTCCCTTAGACAATAAGAAATCTGACACAGATTATATCCATGCAATTATGTAAAACCTTTTCATATTAATCATCTTTTTTGAGAAAAATCAAACAAAAAAGAAAGAAAAATAGTATACTTTAGTCTGTTTTGGGACACCATCAGTTTTTTATCTGAAGGAGGGTAGCATTTTCATCATGAGTCTTTTGGGATTGTTTTAGATTATTGCATTGCTAAAAATAGCTAAGCCACTTACAGTGGTTCATTATAAATGTTGCTGTTATTGTTTATAATGTTTTTCTGCCTCTGTTCACTTTCATGTCTTTCTAGATTTTTCTGAAATCATTCTGCTTGACATTTCTTATTGCATGATAATATTTTATTACAATCATGTACCATAACTTGTTAAATCATTCCTCTTGATTGATAAGTATCTCCTCAATTTCCAAATTTTAGCCACC
Organism: Antechinus flavipes; assembly: GCF_016432865.1. Lineage (NCBI taxonomy): Eukaryota > Metazoa > Chordata > Mammalia > Dasyuromorphia > Dasyuridae > Antechinus > Antechinus flavipes. Next base: position 194,678,752 of record NC_067400.1, on the reverse strand, counting down.
CCAAAAAGAGCTGCTATGCATATTTTTGTAGAAATAGATTACTTTCCTTTAAAAAAAATCTTTTGGGCATGTAGGCCTACTGGTGGTATTGCTGAATCAAAGTATATACTTTTGGACTTAGTTCCAAATTGCTCTTCAGAATAAATGGATCAGTTCACAATTCTAGTTGAGTTTAAAAACTGTATATTGTGTCCTAGGATTCCCATTTGTTATTTTTTCTATCATATTAGTCAATCTTATGAGAGTGATGAGGTACATCAAAGTTGTTTTGAATGTGCATTTCTCTAATTAATAGTGATTTGGAGCATTTTTTTTTCATATAACCATAGATATCTTTGATTTCTTTGTCTGAAAACTTGTCATGTTCTTTGACCATTAATCAGTTAAGGCATGACTTGTATTCTTATAAATCTGATTCTGTTCTCTATATATTTGGAAAATGATGTCTTTATTAGAGATATTTGTTGTAAAAAATTTCCTCTCCAGTTTTTTGTTTTCTTTCTAATTTTAGTTGCATTGGTTTTGTTTGTACAAAAACTTTTTAATGTATATAATCAAATTTATCCATTTTACAATTTGAAATCTTTTCAATATGTTTTTGACCCTAAATTCTTCCAATATCCACAGATCTGATAGGGTAAACTATTCCACCATCTCCTAATTTGCTTATGATGTCACCCTTTCTGTTTAAATCATATACTCATTTGTACCTTATCTTGGTATTAAATATAAGATGTTGGTTTATACCTAGTTTCTGTCATACCATTTACCAGTTTTCCCAGCAGTATTTGTCAAATAATGTTTTTGGCCCAAAAGCTTAGATCGTTGGGTTTATCAACCACTAAATTATTAAAATTTCTAACTATAATGTATTGTGCTCCTAATCTATTCCATTGATCTACTACTCTATTTCTTAGCCAGTAATAGATTGTTTTGATAATTACTAATTTAAAAAATACAGTATGAGATCAGTCTACTTTTTTGTGGATTGAACAAAGAACATGGGTGAAAATCCTTTTTTTCTGCCAAGGGTCATTAGCATATGGAAAATATATATCATCATTATTCATCATCATTATCATTTTGTCATACAAAATTATCAAGTTAAAAATTAGCCTATTATGTTTGGCCAAACACTGAATTAACTCATCCCTAATGTGATCACTGGAATTGCTTATCTTTGGTAAGGTGGTGATATTAGCTGTTTGTAACTCACACCTGCTTTTCTAGGTTTGTGTCACTCAGTCTGGAGCATAGTCAACTTTTGAATGGTTAAGTTTGGGAAAAAAAAAAAAAAACTGCTTACATCAGCAAGTTGTTCCACATACAGTTGTATATGTCAATGCATGTCTCCTCAAAGTAGAAAATTCATCATTGCTTATGTAATGCTTATATAATTTAAGCAATGGAAGATAGTTATACCTAGTTTTCTGCTCAATAGCATTCTGTAGCTTAATAATTTCTTACTGTAAGTTATCAGACATATCATCTGGTTCTACATTGAACAGATAGCAAAGGTGTTCTATTCCATTTGCTTATTTTTCACATCCTTGATTATTTCATAAAATGTTTCAGTTAGTTTTACACATTCACCAGCATATTCAAGTGTTAAAGAAGTTTTTTTTCTTTGTCCTTTCAGAGTGAAGAAATGCACTGTTATTTTATTTCTCTTGAATTGTACTTTCTACAGCCTTAATTTAGCTTCAAACAATTTTACCTTTGAAAGCAGGGAGCTGAGAAGCTAATTGGAGCTCTGCAGCTTGAGGTAATGTCTAATGTGAACATTAGATCACATAGGTGCTTGCTATCCTTGAGTTCCCTGACAAGTTTTTTCTTCATTTCCATGAACTGCTGCTTGACTTAATCTTACACAGTTCATAAAACTCCATGAGTATTTTCCTACAACTCAGCCATCACAGTTCATAGTGATAAACAAGATCACTGTATCCAGAATCAAGATCATTCAGTAACTCCTTAAACTGATGACTATTCTGTAATGGATGTTCTTTGACTGCTCCTCAAAATTATTATTGTTATTGTGATTATATTTATTATTATATTTAACAATTATATTATGTTGCATTTTATTATATTTAACATTATATTTGTTATTATGATTTACTTAATTTAAATCATGTTGTTATGAAAAAAAACTCCTGGATTTATTGAATTTCAAGTTTCCCCTGCTGTTGCCTTGGTATGGCCAGATCAGATGATTTCCCAGGCCTATGGGCAAAATGTTCTCCACCTTTGATTTGGAGCATCTCAAGAAAGAAGGGTTCATAGCTTTAGAAGAAAAAAATGTTCATCTAGTCAAACCTCACTTATTTTACATGTAAAACCAAAGGGTTGAATAATGCGTAGATCATCAAAACCTTTATGTCAGAATAGGACTTTGAACCCAGTTGACTGAATAAAAATTGAAGTGTTCTTTTGCCTTATGCTACTAACAGCAAAAACAAAACAAAACAAAACAAAACAAAACAAAACAAAACAAAAAACAGTTTTATAAAACTGGGATTCTTATTACCCATTGATCTATTACTGGGACAATCCTCTTATACATAATTTTTATTGTTCTGCAATCTGTTCACTATGCAGTTAGTGAAATGTCAAATTAATATTTAAAAGGAAAGAACTAAGCACTTATTGAACAGTTTTTATGTATCAGGCACTGTACTGAGAGATTTTATTTATTTTGATCCTCATTGAAATCCTAGGAGATAGATGCTATTATTATCACCACTTTATACTTGAGGAAACTGAGATAAGAAGAGGTAGCAGTTATAAGTAATAATTAATAATACTTAGTAACTAGGTCACTCTTTAAGAAAGTATGTTTCAGAAAAGGTGCTGAGAGAGTTTGTTTCATCACTTTATTGCTCATAACACCAAGATAATAGATCTAGGGCCTATCTCTATTTCTAACTAATTATGATAATAAAATTATGATTAATTGCTACTGACAAAGCAAGAGATCTGGCTACATGAGAAAAATTTCTGGCGAAATCTTTAGGCATACAATATCATCATTTACATTCACAAGAAAAGCAGACAGATAAGAACATCTCTCCCCTAGTAGACCTGACTTCTGGAATAGAGAGCAAGTTGGGACCTTGTGGTGGGAATGGCAAGAAAAGATAGTATGTGAGGTGAGACAAGGAGCAATCAAGGCAACAGGGAGGAAATGGGAGGAGAAAAATAAAGGAAAGAAGCATGGGGAAGAGAATAGGAAGGAAGGTTGATAGGAAAGATAAAGGCCTGAAAGAAGGAAGGAAGGAAGGAAGGAAGGAAGAAAGGAAGGAAGGAAGGAAAGAAGAAAGGAAAGAAAGAAGGAAGGAAGGAAGGGAGGGAGATAGGGAGTAAAGGAAGTGGGAAGGAAGGAAGAAAGAAGGAAATGAGGGAGGGACGGGGAAGGAAAGAAGAAAGTGAGGGGAAGGGAGTAAGGGAGGGAAGGAGGAAGAAAGAGAGGAAGAAAGGGAGCTAAGGAGGAAGAGAGGGAGGGAGAAAGGGAAGGAGAGAGAGAAGGAGGAAGGAAAGGAATGAGGGAAAGAGGGAAGGAAGAAAGGAGGGAAGAAGAGAGGGAGGGAGAGAGAGGAAGGAGGAAAAGAGGGAGAATGAGAGGAAGAGAGGGAAGGAGGAAAAAAGGGAGGGAGGGAAGAAGGGAGGAAGAGAGAGGAAGGAACAGAGGGAGGGAGGGAGGGAGGGAGGAATGGAGAAAGGAAGGGAGGGAAGAACAGAAGGAGGGAGGGAGGAAGGGGAAAAGATGTTTTATAAATATTTGAAAATTTTTCAATATAAAACTTTATAGAATAAAGACACCACTGCCAAACCTATATTAATTCTCAGTAGCTATCTAATTTGAACATCATTTTATCTAATGTTCTTAGCATTTGATATAGCAAACATATTAAGAGGATTATGTCTTTTCTTGAAGTAAGTTCATCATCTTAAGGGCAGAATCAATAATTATCTGCCACAGTGCTCAAGCTACCTTCCTATTTAGAAAGTTGATTTAATTTTAAAAAGAATTGTTTTCAAAAATCAAACATTTTATTTCATGTCACATTTAGGAATTAAAGCATCACAGTTATAGCTGTGTGTGTTAATAATGAATATCATGAAAATAAATAAACCTTATTTTATTCTATTTGTTTCGCTCTGCTTGCTGATTAAATAAAGAACTTGAATGCTGGCAGTAATATACACTTTTGACACTTAAAGAAGCTTTCTTCAACTCATTAGTCCAAGGGCTGCCAAAAAAAATGACTGAGGCAGTTATTGTGTATGCTTGCATGCTAATCCTGTGCCAGGGAAAAACACACAAGAGAACATGCAATAGCTCAAGCATTTTGTGGATTCACCAGAGCATTATGCATTTATAATTATTTTGAACAGCGAGGTTCTATATCAACATGCATCAGGCTTGACATAGATACAGACCCCAAGTCCTTCTGACAACAAAGTTTTAAGTTGTTATTGAATATGATGCCATATAAACTACATTAGGAGGACCCTTGTAGTTTAAAAACAAATATTTAAGAAAGAAAAAAATATATAGAATACAGTCTGCAATGGTTGAACATATATTTATAATCCTTGCCCCTAAGGGAGACTGGGACTGGTGGGTCCCTTGAATTCAGTCATTTTGAATTGTGGTAGGATTAAACCCTATTGGGAGTCCACACTAAGTCCCACATTAATATAATGCATTCTTATGGAGTAGAGGGCCACTAGCCTTCTGGCCAATGTCAGGAAAGCATCTGGTCAAAGTTTCCATGATAATCAACAAAGCTTGGTTCATGAATGGCCACTATATTTACATCTTAGAAAAGATAGTGAGATCCAGGATCTAGAAATGATGATGATAATGACGATGATGACGACAACGACGATGATGATGATGGTGATGGTGATAAATGACTCATTTCCAATGACGGTAGGTTTACATGGAAATTGAGAGGATAAAATTGGGTTTTTAAAAATAATTTGAAATAGCTAGACTTATGGGTTATTATAATGGGCTGAAACTCTTGAGTTGTTGCACTGAGGTACCAGCACGTGAGGCTAAATAGCAATTGGACAATACTGTATTAATATATGCTTGGAGAAAGACTGCCCCCCCCATACTTGCTGTGCAAGTTTTGATGTGTTGTATAGGAGATGACGTAGAGATGATTTGGGTGGAGTGAGAGAGGCAAATGCACTGCTGGCTGGATTTGTGTCATGATTGCTCTCACTTTGTATAGCTATTCCCCTTCATCTCCGCAAAGAATAAAGATCAAGCATTTTCCCTTATTCTGACTCTGGCTTTTTCTAATATATTCTGGGTGCTAAACATGGTCATCACATTTGGTGCCCAATGTGGAATGATATTCTGAAAGGCAAAAGAACTTGGATGCAGCCAAGAATAAATTACCCAGCTAAGCTGAGCATTTTCTTCCATGAAAGAAGATGGACATTTAATGAAACAAATAAATTCCACTTGTTTCTAAGGAAAAAACAAACAAACATCTAAACAAAAAAATTGATCTACAACTATAGGACTCAAGAGAAGGAGAAAAAGATAAAAGAAACTCTTGAGAACTGTATTTCGTTATGGATATACATAAAGACCACATATATACTTTGATTTTACTGATATAACATAAAAAGGGAAGTAGAAATGGAAAGAGGATAGTGTGAGAAAAAGGGAAAAAGGGAGATAAAAAGAAGGAAACTATAGCCCACGCTGAGGCAAAGGAAACCTATGATATTTGAGGAAAGGTAGGAGGAGGAACATTGTGTGAATCTTACTCTCATCAGAGTTAGCTCAAAAAGAAAATAATTGACATATTTGTTTTACAGAAAATCTTCTCTCACCTCATTAAAAAAGTGAGAGAGAAAAGGGGAAAGGCAAAGAGTAATAAGGGAAGGGTAAAAGAAAAGAAAAAGGATTCAAAGGGAGGAAGGAGGGATCCTAAAGAGGGAGAGCTGTGTGACACAAGTGGGGCCCATAAGTTTAAAGCTAAGAAAGAGGGTAAGGAGGGGGGCAAGAAAAAGAAAAGCATAATTTGGGGGTAATAAGATGGAAAGAAATACAGAATTAGTAATTTTAACCATAAATGTGAATGGGATGAACTCACCCATAAAGCAGAGGTGGATAGCAGACTGGGTCAAGAAGACTTTTGAGTCAGAACTCTACGATATGTTGTTTACAGGAAACAAATTTAAAGCAGGGAGATACATATAGAGTAAAAGTAAAAGGCTAGAGCAGAATCTATTATGCTTCAAATGAAGTAAAAAAAAAAAGAAACAGGAGTACCTATCCTTATTTCAGATAAAGCAAAAGCAAAAATTGGTCTAATTAAAAGAGATGAGGGAAGGTACCTATATCTTGCTAAAGGTAGCATAGACAATGAAGCAATATCAATACTAAATATACATGCACCAAGTGGTATAGCATCTAACTTCCTAAAGGAGAAGTTAAAAGAGTTGCAAGAAGAACTAGACAGAAAAACTATAATAGTGGAATATCTCAACTTTGCACTCTCAGAATTAGGTAAATCAAACCACAAAACAAATGAGAAATAAATTAAAATGGTAAATAGAATATTAGAAAAATTAGGTATGATAGATCTTTGGAGAACACTAAATGGTGACAGAAAGGAGCATACTTTCTTCTCAGCAGTTCAGGGAATCTATACAAAAACTGACCATATGTTAGGACATAAAGACCTCAAAATTAAATGCAGGAAGGCAGAAATAGTAAACGCTTTCTTTTCAGATCACAATGCAATAAAAACTACATTCAACAAAAAATTAGGGGTAAATAGGCCAAAAAGTAATTGGAAACTAAATAATTTCATCTTAAAGAATGATTGGGTGAAACAGCAAATTATAGACACAATTAATAATTTCACTCAAGATAATGACAATGATGAGAAATCATACCAAAATTTGTGGGATGCAGCCAAAGTAGTAATAAGGGGAAATTTTATCTTTTTTTTTTTTTAACTTTTGAGAATGGTCATGATGTGCATACTTTTTTTAAATAACTTTTTTATTGACAGAACCCATGCCAGGGTAATTTTTTACAACATTATCCCTTGCACTCACTTCTGTTCCAATTTTTCCCCTCCCTTCATCCACCCCCTCCCCCAGATGGCAAGCAGGCCTATATATGTTAAATATGTCACAGTATATCCTAGATACAACATATGTGTGCAGAACCAAACAGTTCTCTTGTTGCACAGGGAGAATTGAATTCAGAAGGTAGAAATACTCTGGGAAGAAAAACAAAAATGCAAACAGTTTACATTCATTTTCCAGTGTTCTTTCTTTGGGTGTAGCTGCTTCTATCCATCATTGATCAGTTAGAACTGAGTTAGATCTCTTTGATGAAGAAATCCACTTCCATCAGAATACATCCTCATACAGTATCGTTGGTGCAGTATATAATGATCTCCTAGTTCTGCTCATTTCACTTAGCATCAATTCATGTAAGTCTCTCCAAGCCTCTCTGTATCCATCCTACTGGTCATTTCTTACAAAACAATAATATTCCATAACATTCATATACCAAAATTTACCTAACCATTCTCCAAATGATGGGCATCCATTCATTTTCCAGTTTCTAGCCACTACAAACAGGGCTGCCACAAACATTTTGGCACATACAGGTCCCTTTCCCTTCTTTAGTATTTCTTTGGGATATAAGCCCAATAGAAACACTGCTGGATCAAAGGGTATGCACAGTTTGATAACTTTGTGGGCATAATTCCAGATTGCTCTCCAGAATGGTTGGATTTGTTCACAACTCCACCAATAATGCAGCAATGTCCCAGTTTTCCCACGTCCCCTCCAACATTCATCATTATTATTTCCTGTAATCTTAGCCAATCTGATAAGTGTGTAGTGGTATCTCAGAGTTGTCTTCATTTGCATTTCTCAGATCAATAGTGATTTGGAACACTCATATGAGTGGTAATAGTTTCAATTTCATCATCTGAACATTGTCTGTTCATATCCTTTGACCATTTATCAATTGGAGAATGGCTTGATTTCTTATAAATTAGAATCAAATCTCTATATATTTTGGAAATGAGGCCTTTATCAGAACCTTTAACTGTGAAGATGTTTTCCCAGTTTGTTGCTTCCCTTCTAATCTTGTTTGCATTAGTTTTATTTGTACAATGGCTTTTTTAATTTGATATAATCAAAATTTTCTATTTTGTGATCAGTAAAGGTCTCTAGTTCATCTTTGATCACAAAGTTCTTTCTCCTCCACAAGTCTGAGAGATAAATTATCATATGTTCCTCTAATTTATTTATAATCTCATTCTTTATGCCTAAATAATGTATCTTATATTAATATATCTTGGTATATTAAGTGTGGGTCCATGCCTAATTTCTGCCATATTAATTTCCAGTTATCCCAGCAGTTTTTATCAAATAAGGAATTCTTATCCCAAAAGTTAGGATCTTTGGGTTTGTCAAACACTAGATTGCTATAATTGACTATTCTGTCTTGTGAGCCTAGCCTTTTCCACTGATCCACTAATCTATTTCTTAGCCAATACCAAATGGTTTTGGTGACTGCTGCTTTATAATATAGTTTTAGATCAGGTACAGCTTGGCCACCTTCATTTGATTTTTTTTTTCATTAATTCCCTTGAGATTCTCGACTTTTTATTGTTCCATATGAATCTTGTTATTTTTTATAGATCATTAAAATATTTTCTTGGAAGTCTGATTGGTATAGCACTAAATAAATAGATTAGTTTAGGGAGTATTGTCATCTTTATTATATTCGCTCTGCCTATCCAAGAGCACTTAATATGTTTCCAATTATTTAAGTCTGACTTTATTTGTGTGGAAAGTTTTTTGTAATTTTGCTCATATAATTCCTGACTTTCCTTTGGTAGATAGATTCCCAAATATTTATACTATCAACAGTTATTCTGAATGGAATTTCTCTTTGTATCTCTTGCTGTTGGATTTCTATTGCTGTTGGTGATCTATAAAAATACTGAGGATTTATGGGGATTTGTTTTGTATAAACTTTGATAAAGTTATGAATTATTTCTAATAGCTTTTTAGTAGAATCTCTGGGGTTCTCTAAGTATACCATCATATCATCTGCAAAGAGTGATAGTTTGGTTACCTCATTGCCTACTCTAATTCCTTTAATATCTTTCTCGACTCTCATTGCCTAGGCTAGGGTTTCTAATACAATATTGAATAATAATGGTGATAGTAGGCAACCTTGCTTCCCTCCAGATCTTACTGGGAAAGGTTCCAGTTTTTCCCCATTGCATATGATGCTTACTGATGGTTTTAAATATATGCTCCTGACTATTTTAAGGGAAAATCCATTTATTCCTATACTCTCAAGTGTTTTTTATTAGGAATGAATATGGGATTTTATCAAATGTTTTTTCTGCATCTTTTGAGATGATCATATGGTTTTTGTTAGTTTGGTTATTGATATAGTCAATTATGCTAATAGTTTTCCTAATATTGAACCATCCCTGCATTTCCTGGTATAAATCCTACTTGGTCATAGTGTATTATCCTGGGGATGATTTTCTGTAATCTTTTTGCTAATATTTTATCTAAGATATTAGCATCAATATTCATTAGGGAGATTGGTCTATAATTTTCTTTCTCTGTTTTCAGCCTATCTGATTTGGTATCAATACCATGTCTGTGTCATAAAAGGAGTTTGGTAGGACTCCTTCAATCCCTATTTTTTCAAATAGTTTATATAGCATTGGAGTTAATTGTTCTTTAAATGTTTGATAGAATTCCCATGTAAATCTATCTGGTCCTGGTGATTTTTTCTTAGGGAGTTGGTTAATAGCTTGTTCTATTTCTTTTTCTAAGATGGGACTGTTTAGGATATTTACTTCTTTCTCTGTTAATCTGGGCAAGTATATTTTTGAAGTTATTCTTCCATTTCATTTAAGTTGTCGAATTTATTGGCATAAAGTTGGGCAAAGTAACTCCTAATTATTGCTCTAAGTTCCTCTTCATTAGTGGCGAGTTCTCCCTTTTCATTTTTAAGACTAACAATTTGATTTTCCTCTTTCCTATTTTTAATCATATTTACTAAGGGTTTGTCTAGTTTATTGGTTTTTTCATAAACCCAACTCTTAATTTTATTAATTAATTCAATAGTTTTTTTTTACTTTCAATTTTATTGATCTCTGTAGTTTTTAGAATTTCAAGGTTAATGTTTGACTGGGGGGTTTTAATCTGTTCCTTTTCTAGCATTTTTACTTGCAAGCCCAATTCATTGACCTTCTCTTTCTGCATTTTATGCAAGTAGGCCTCTAGAAATATGAAATTTCCTCTTATTACTGCTTTTGTTGCATCCCACACATTTGGGTATGACGTCTCATTATTGTTTTCTTGGATGAAGTTATTAAATATGTTTATGATTTGTTGTTTCACCCAATCATTCTTTAGTATGAGATTATTTAGTTTGCAATTATTTTTTGGTTTACTTTCCCCTGGCTTTTTGTTGAATGTAATGTTCATTGCATTGTGGTCTGGAAAGGATGCATTTACTATTTCTGCCTTACTGCATTTGAGTTTGAGGTTTTTAAGTCCTAATATATGGTCAATTTTTGTATAGGTTCCATGAATTGCTGAAAAGAAATTGTACTCCTTTCTGTCTCCAATTAGTTTTCTCCAGAGATCTATCATATCTAATTTTTCTAGTATTCTATTTACCTCTTTGACTTCTTTCTTATTTATTTTGTGGTTTGATTTATCTAATTCTGAGACTGCAAGGTTGAAATCTCCCACTATTATATTTTTGCTATCTATTTCTTCTTGCACTTCTCTTAACTTTTCCTTTAGGAATTTAGATGATGCTATACAATTTGATGCATATGTGTTTAATATTGATATTGCTTCATTATCTATGCTACTCTTTAGCAAGATATAGTGCCCTTCCTTATCTCTTTTAATTAGATCAGTTTTTGCTTTTGCTTGATCTGAGATCAGGATGGCTACCCCTGCTTTACTGACTTCACCCGAAGCATAGTAGATTCTGCTCCAACCTTTTACCTTTACTCTGTATGTATCTCCCTGCTTCAGGTGTGTTTCCTGTAAACAACATATTGTAGGATTCTCGCTTTTGATCCATTCTGTCAACCCCTTCCTCTTTATGGAGGAGTTTATCCTATTCATTTATGGTTAAAATTAACAATTCTGTATTACTTGCCATCTTGTTAATCCCTATTTATGCTTTTCTCCTTTTTTTCCCCCTTACCCCCCTCCCCAGTATTAAACTTGTGAACACCACTTGCTTCTCACAGCCCTCCCTTTTTAGTATCCCTCGCCCTCCTTAGAGTTCTTCCCCCTATCTTACTCCTTTTCCTCACAGCTTCTGTATTCCCTATCGCTGAGCTTATTCCTTCCCTCTTCACTTTTCCCTTCTCACTTTTCAATGAGGTGGGAGAAGTTTCACCATAAATTGAATATGTCTAAATTTTTTCTCTTAAAGCCAGTTCTGATGGCAGTAAGATAACCACTATATTCATCCCCCTCCATTCTTTCTCTCGGATATAATAGGTTTCCTTTGCCTCTTTGTGAGATATAGTACCCCCACTTTACCCTTTTTCTGATACAATGTCCTTTCCACCTCTAGTTTCTAGAACAAGGTATACATGTATTCTTTATACATCTTTATAGAAGAAATATAATTCCCAAGATTTCTTTTTACCTTTTTAGGTTTCTCTTGAGTTCTATATTTGCAGATCAAACTTTTTGTTAAGTTCTGGTTTTTTCATCAAAAATAGGTGAAATTCGCTTATTTTGTTGAATGTCCATCTTCTTCCCTGGAAAAATATGCTCATTCTGGCTGGATAAGTTATTTTTTGTTGCATACTGAGTTCCTCAGCCTTTCAGAATATCATATTCCAAGCCCTTCGATCTTTCAATGTGGACGCTGCTAGATCCTGGGTAATCCTCAGTGGGGCTCCTCTATATTTGAATTGAGTTTTCCTAGCTGCTTGCAGTATTTTTTCCTTTGTCTGAGGGTTCTGGCATTTGGCCACTATATTTCTTGGTGTTTTGATTTTAGGATCCCTTTCAATGGGTGATTGATGAATTCTTTCAATGTCCATTTTACCCTCTGTTTCTATGACTTCTGGGCAGTTCTCTTTGATAATTTCCTGGAAAATAGTGTCCAGCCTCTTTTTTTATCATATTTTTCTGGGAGTTCAATAATTTTAAGATTGCCTCTTTTGGATCTATTTTCCAGGTCTGTTGTTTTCCCAAGAAGGTATTTCACATTTTTTCCATCATTTGATTTTTTTGGTTTTGCTTGACTGATTCTTCTTATCTCCTTGAGTCATTCAATTCCATTTGTTTGATTCTGATTTTCAATGAAGTATTTAATTCATTCACTTTTTAATTATCTTTTTCTAATTGTCCAACTGAGTTTTTAAGTGAGTTGTTTTGCTCTATGAAATTTTTTTTTCCATTTCGCCAATTTTATTTTTTAGAGAGCTATTTTCTGTTTCCAGTTGCTAATCCTTTTTTTCAAGGATTTGATTTCTTTATCCACTCAATATTTAAATGAGTGGGATGACTTCTCCAGACTCTCTTGCCAAGCCTCCCTCTCCTTTTCCCATTTTTCATCTAGTTCTCTTGTGAGAACCTTTTTAATTTCTTCTATGAGATTCATCTGTGCTGAGGAACAGATGATCTCCTCCTTTGGGGATTCACCTGGAGACAGTCTGTTTTTAGTCTCCTCAGGGTTTAGAATCTGCTCTCTATCCATATAGAAGCTGTCAGTGGTTAAGGTCCACTTAAATTTTTTGATCCTTTTGTCAGAGAAGAATCAAAGACAATCTAGCAAAGAAAAAAAGAAAAAGAAAAAACTCCAAAGGAATCTGCTTTCTTTTTTGGGCTGTGTGGTGTTACCAAGCTTCCTCTACAGACTGCAGGGGGCAGCAGCAAGGCACTAGCAGGACAGCTATGACTATGCTGCGCCTGTGCTCTGAGACTCTGAGAGTGTGCTGAGACATTGTGGGGGAAGGGTGGCCAGGTCCCAAGAGACTCCAGCTTTTCTGGGTTGTATTCTTCACCCCCAGTGTTTTTAGCTTCTCTGCTTGTCTGCTGGCTTGCTGCCAGGGCAAAGTATCCAATCCTGTAGCAAAGCTCTCCCCGCAGAGATGGCTGAGCTCACATCCCACCCCCCCCTTCAGTCTGATCGACTGTGAGCTGCCTGCTGTGCTCTCACTGCTGCTGCCTGTCCTTAGCCTGCTCTCGATCTAAAATCATCCTCACCCTTGAGCAAAAACAGACCTTCCCTGGTTGTCTCTTCATAATTATTTGTGGTTTTTTTTTCAGTCAAGCCTTAAATCAGAGGCTTGTAATGAAATGAATTCTGAGAGAAGACACAGAGCTTACGCAGCTGTGTGCCTTCTCTCCACCATCTTGGCTGGAAGTCCATTTTGTGGAAATCTTAACAAGAGAACCAACTTAGCCAGATCATGAAAAGGGAATTTAAAGATGAAACTCAATGGAAAACAATGAGGAGATGGAGATTAGAAAATAATTATATAACAAACTAGTTTGTATATCACTTGCAGTGGACCCACCACATTTCTACTCTAACACGATACTGCCTTAAGAACTTTATGAGGAAGATGGCGGAGAGGAGGCTCACAGCTGCATAAGCTCCATGCTTTCTCTCACTATCCACTTCATTACAAGCCTCTGAATCAATGCTTGACTGAAAAAAACCCACATATAATTACCAAGAGAAGCCATCCTTGAGATTCGACAAGAAAGGTCTGTCTTTACTGGAGGGCTGGGACGGTTTTAGATCGGGCGCAGGCTGAGGGCAGCGGCAGTGAGAGCACAGGAGCAGACGGGAGAGGAGGTGGGGATTGATCACAGCCGTCTCTGCGGGGAGAGCTTTGCTACAGGTTTGGAAACTTTGCTCCGGCAGCAAGTCAGCAGCCCAGCAGAGAAGCTAAAAACACCAAGGGTGAAGAATACAACCCCAAACAGCTGGAGTCTCTCGGGACCAGGCCGCCCCCCCCCCTTCTCCCCCCCACAGTGACTCAGCACGCTTTGGGATCTCAGAGCGCAGGCGCAACACAGTCCTGCTAGTGCCTCACTGCTGCCCCCCACAGTCTGGAGAGGAAGCTCGGTAACACACCCAGCCCCTCCCCCAAAGAAAGACTCCAGTTTTTTCTGTTTTTCTTTGCTAGTTTGTCTCTGATTTTTAGACAGAATGAGCAAGAAGCTGAAGAGGACTTTAACCCTTGACAGCTTCTATACAGATAGAGAGCAGACTCTAAATCCTGAGGAGATTAAAAACAGACAGTCTTCAGGTGAATCCCCAAAGGAGGAGATCATCTGTTCTTCAGCACAGTTGAACCTCATAGAAGTAATTAAAAAGGCTCTCACAAGGGAGCTAGAAGAAAAATGGGAAAAGCAGAGTGAGGCTTGGCAAAAGGAGAGAGAAGCTTGGGAAAAGGAGAGGGAGGCTTGGCAAAAGAGCCTGGAGAAGTCAGTTAAAGAGAGAGTGGATAAAGAAGTAAAATCCTTGAAAAATAGGATTGGTGAACTGAAAACAGAAAATAGCTCTCTAAAAAACAAAATTGGCGAAATGGAAAAAAATTCCACAGAACAAAAGAACTCAATTGGACAATTAAAAAAAGATCTTAAAAAAGTGAGCGAAGAAAATACTTCACTGAAAATCAGGGTTGAACAAATGGAATTGAATGACTCGAGGAGACAAGAAGAATCAGTCAAGCAAATCCAAAAAAATCAAACAATGGAAAAGAATGTGAAATACCTTCTGGGGAAGACAACAGACCTGAAAAACAGATCCAGGAGAGACAATCTGAGAATCATTGGACTCCCAGAAAAGAATGATGAAAAAAAGAGCCTGGACACTATTTTCCAGGAAATTATCAAAGAGAACTGCCCAGAAGTCATAGGAACACAGGAAAAAATAAACATTGAAAGGATTCATCGATCACCCACTGAAAGGGATCCTAAAATCAAAACACCAAGGAATATAGTGGCCAAATGCCAGAACCCTCAGACGAAGGAAAAAATATTGCAAGCAGCTAGAAAAACCCAATTCAAGTATCAAGGAGCCACAATAAGGATCACCCAGGATCTGGCAGCATCCACATTAAAAGATCGAAGGGCCTGGAATATGATATTCCGAAAGGCTAAGGAACTTGGTATGCAACCAAAAATAACTTAGCTAGCGAGAATGAGCATCTTTTTCCAGGGAAGAAGATGGACATTCAACGAAGTAAGCGAATTTCATCTATTTCTGATGAAAAAAACAGAACTTAATAAAAAGTTTGATCTACAAATATAGAACTCAAGAGAAATCTAAAAAGGTAAAGATTAATCTTGGGAATTATATTTTGACTATATAGATGTATAAAGAATACATGTATACCTTGTTCTAGAAATTGATGTGGAAAGGACATTGTACCAGAAAAAGGGTAAAGTGGGGATAGTACATCTCATGAAGAGGCATAGGAAACCAATTATATCTGAGAGAAAGAAGGGAGGGGGATGAATATAGTGGGTATCTTACTGCCTTCAGAATTGGCTTTAAGTGAAAAATCTTAAGACATATTCAATCTATGGTGAAACTTCTCCCACCTCATTGAAAAGTGAGAAGGGAAAAGTGAGAAGGGAAGGAATAAGCTAAGCGGGAGGGAATACGGGAACTGGGAGGGAAAGGGGTAAGATAGGGGGAGGAACTCTAAGGCGGGGGGAGGGATACTAAAAAGGGAAGGCTGTGAGAAGCAAGTGGTGCTCACAAGCTTAATACTAGGAAGGGGGGGAAAGGGGAAAGAAGGGAGAAAAGCATAATCCGGGGTTAACAAGATGGCAAGCAATACAGAATTGGTCATTCTAACCATAAATGTGAACGGGGTAAACTCCCCCATAAAGAGGAAGCAGTTAGCAGAATGGATTAAAAGCCAGAATCCTACAATATGTTGTTTACAGGAAACACACCTGAAGCGGGCAGATACATGCAGGTTAAAGGTAAAAGGTTGGAGCAAAATCTACTATGCTTCAGGTGAAGTCAAAAAAGCAGGGGTAGCCATCCTGATCTCAGATCAAGCTAAAGCAAAAATTGATCTAATTAAAAGAGATAAGGAAGGGCACTATATCTTGCTAAAGGGCAGCATGGATAATGAAGCACTATCTATATTAAACATATATGCACCAAGTGGGGAAGCATCTAAATTCTTAAAAGAGAAACTAAGAGAGCTGCAAGAAGAAATAGACAGTAAAACTATAATAGTGGGAGATCTTAACCTTGCACTCTCAGAATTAGATAAATCAAACCACAAAATAAATAAGAAAGAAGTCAAAGAGGTAAACAGAATACTAGAAAAGTTAGATATGATAGATCTCTGGAGAAAATGTAATGGAGACAGAAAGGAATACACTTTCTTTTCAGCAGTTCATGGAACCTATACAAAAATTGACCATATATTAGGACATAAAAACCTCAAACTCAAATGCAGTAAGGCAGAAATAGTAAATGCATCCTTTTCAGACCACGATGCAATGAAAATTACATTCAACAAAAAACCAGGGGGAAGTAGACCAAAAAATAATTGGAAACTAAATAATCTCATACTAAAGAATGATTGGGTGAAACAGCAAATCATAGACATAATTAATAACTTCACACAAGAAAACAATAATAATGAGACATCATACCAAAATGTATGGGATGCAGCCAAAGCGGTAATAAGGGGAAATTCCATATCTCTAGAGGCCTATTTGTATAAAATAGAGAAAGAGAAGATCAATGAATTGGGTTTGCAATTAAAAATGCTAGAAAAGGAACAAATTAAAAAGCCCCAGTCAAACACTAAACTTGAAATTCTAAAAATAAAAGGAGAGATCAATAAAATTGAAAATAAAAAAAAAACTATTGAATTAATTAATAAAACTAAGAGTTGGTTCTATGAAAAAACCAACAAAATAGACAAACCCTTAGTAAATCTGATTAAAAAAAGGAAAGAGGAAAATCAAATTGTTAGTCTTAAAATGAAAAGGGAGAACTCCCCACTAACAAAGAGGAAATTAGAGCAATAATTAGGAGTTACTTTGCCCAACTTTATGCCAATAAATTTGACGACTTAAATGAAATAGAAAAATACCTTCAAAAATATAGCTTGCCCAAACTAACAGAGGAAGAAGTAAATATCCTAAACAGTCCCATCTCAGAAAAAGAAATAGAACAAACTATCAATCAACTCCCTAAGAAAAAATCCCCAGGACCAGATGGATTGACATGTGAATTCTACCAAACATTTAAAGAACAATTAACTCCAATGTTATATAAACTATTTGAAAAAATAGGGATTGAAGGAGTCCTACCAAACTCCTTTTATGACACAGACAAGGTACTGATACCTAAACCACGTAGGCTGAAAACAGAGAAAGAAAATTATAGACCAATCTCCCTAATGAATATTGATGCTAAAACCTTAAATAAAATATTAGCAAAAAGATTACAGAAAATCGTCACCAGGTCAATACACTATGACCAAGTAGGATTTATTCCAGGAATGCGGGGCTGGTTCAATATTAGGAAAACTATTAGCATAATTGACTATATCAATAACCAAACAAACAAAAACCATATGATCATCTCAATAGATGCAGAAAAAGCATTTGATAAAATCCAACATCCATTCCTAATAAAAACACTTGAGAGCGTAGGAATAAATGGACTTTTCCTTAAAATAGTCAGGAGCATATATTTAAAACCATCAGTAAGCATCATATGCAATGGAGAAAAACTGGAACCTTTCCCAGTAAGATCTGGAATAATGCAAGGAATAATGCTGTCAATATAAAGTAATCATTAAATAAAAAATAAAAATTAAAAAAAAGGACTTTATGAGGAAATAGAAATGGCATAAAGGGGAAAAAAGACAGAAATAATAGTTGGACTAGACCAAATATAGAGGGAGGAGTTCTTTCCTGAAGGAAAGACAATTAGGATAATTTTTTTTAAATTTTTATTTAATAATTACTTTATATTGACAGAATCCATGCCAGGGTAATTTTTTTTTACAACATTATCCTTTGCACTCGTTTCTGTTCCAAGTTTTTCCCCCTCCCTCCCTCCACCCCCTCCCCTAGATGGCAAGCAGTCCTTTATATGTTGGATATGTTGCAGTATATCCTAGATACAATATATGTTTGCAGAACCGAACAGTTCTCTTGTTGCATAGGGAGAATTGGATTCAGAAGGTATAAATAACCCGGGAAGAAAAACAAAAATGCAGATAGTTCACATTCGTTTCCCAGTGTTCTTTCTTTGGGTGTAGCTGCTTTTGTCCATCATTTATCAATTGAAACTCAGTTAGGTCTCTTTGTCAAAGAAATCCACTTCCATCAAAATATGTCCTCATACAAAATCGTTGTCGAAGTGTATTATGATCTCCTGGTTCTGCTCATTTCACTTAGCATCAGTTCATGTAAGTCTCACCAGTCCTCTCTGTATTCATCCTGCTGGTCGTTTCTTACCGAACAATAATATTCCATAACATTCATATACCACAATTTACCCAGCCATTCTCCAATTGATGGGCATCCATTCATTTTCCAGTTTCTAGTCACTACAAATAGGGTTGCTACAAACATTTTGGCACATGCAGGTCCCTTTCCCTTCTTTAGTATTTCTTTGGGATATAAGCCCAATAGAAACACTGCTGGATCAAAGGATATGCAAAAAAATTTTTTTAAATTTTTTTAAAATAATTACTTTATATTGACACTCGTTTCTGTTCCGATTTTTTTTCCCTCCCTCCCTCCACCCCCTCCCCTAGATGGCAAGGAGTCCTTTATATGTTGGATATGTTGCAGTATATCCTAGATACAATATATGTTTGCAGAGCCGAACAGTTCTCTTGTTGCATAGGGAGAATTGGATTCAGAAGGTATAAATAAACCGGGAAGAAAAACAAAAATGCAGATAGTTCACATTCGTTTCCCAGTGTTCTTTCTTTGGATGTAGCTGCTTTTGTCCGTCATTTATCAATTGAAACTCAGGTCTCTTTGTCAAAGAAATCCACTTCCATCAAAATATGTCCTCATACAATATCGTTGTCGAACTGTATAATGATCTCCTGGTTCTGCTCATTTCACTTAGCATCAGTTCATGTAAGTCTCGCCAGTCCTCTCTGTATTCATCCTGCTGGTCATTTCTTACAGAAAATAATATTCCATAACATTCATATACCACAATTTACCCAGCCATTCTCCAATTGATGGGCATCCATTCATTTTCCAGTTTCTAGCCACTACAAACAGGGCTGCTACAAACATTTTGGCACATGCAGGTCCCTTTCCCTTCTTTAGTATTTCTTTGGGATATAAGCCCAATAGAAACACTGCTGGATCAAAGGATATGCAAAAAAATTTTTTTAAATTTTTTTAAAATAATTACTTTATATTGACACTCGTTTCTGTTCCGATTTTTTTTCCCTCCCTCCCTCCACCCCCTCCCCTAGATGGCAAGGAGTCCTTTATATGTTGGATATGTTGCAGTATATCCTAGATACAATATATGTTTGCAGAGCCGAACAGTTCTCTTGTTGCATAGGGAGAATTGGATTCAGAAGGTATAAATAACCCGGGAAGAAAAACAAAAATGCAGATAGTTCACATTCGTTTCCCAGTGTTCTTTCTTTGGATGTAGCTGCTTTTGTCCGTCATTTATCAATTGAAACTCAGGTCTCTTTGTCAAAGAAATCCACTTCCATCAAAATATGTCCTCATACAATATCGTTGTCGAACTGTATAATGATCTCCTGGTTCTGCTCATTTCACTTAGCATCAGTTCATGTAAGTCTCGCCAGTCCTCTCTGTATTCATCCTGCTGGTCATTTCTTACAGAAAATAATATTCCATAACATTCATATACCACAATTTACCCAGCCATTCTCCAATTGATGGGCATCCATTCATTTTCCAGTTTCTAGCCACTACAAACAGGGCTGCTACAAACATTTTGGCACATACAGGTCCCTTTCCCTTCTTTAGTATTTCTTTGGGATATAAGCCCAATAGAAACACTGCTGGATCAAAGGGTATGCAGAATTTGATAATTTTTTGGGCATAATTCCAGATTGCTCTCCAGAATGGTTGGATTCGTTCACAACTCCACCAACAATGCATTAGTGTCCCAGTTTTCGCGCATCCCCTCCAACATTCATCATTATTTTTTCCTCTCATCTTAGCCAATCTGACAGGTGTATAGTGGTATCTCAGAGTTGTCTTAATTTGCATTTCTCTGATCAATAATGATTTGGAACACTCTTTCATATGAGTGGTAATAGTTTCAATCTCATCCTCTGAAAATTGTCTGTTCATATCCTTTGACCATTTATCAATTGGAGAATGGCTTGATTTCTTATAAATTTGAGTCAGTTCTCTATATATTTTGGAAATGAGGCCTTTATCAGAACCTTTGACTGTAAAGATGTTTTCCCAGTTTGTTGCTTCCCTTCTAATCTTGTTTGCATTAGTTTTATTTGTACAAAGGCTTTTTAATTTGATGTAATCAAAATTTTCTATTTTGTGATCAGTAATGGTCTCTAGTTCATCTTTGGTCACAAATTTCTTTCTCCTCCACAAGTCTGAGAGATAAACTATCCTATGTTCCTCTAATTTATTTATAATCTCGTTCTTTATGCCTAGGTCATGGACCCATTTTGATCTTATCTTGGTATATGGCATTAGGTGTGAGTCCATGCCTAATTTCTGCCATACTAATTTCCAATTATCCCAGCAGTTTTTATCAAATAATGAATTCTTTTCCCAGAAGTTAGGGGCTTTGGGTTTGTCAAACACTAGATTGCTATAGTTGACTATTCTGTCTTGTGAACCTAGCCTTTTCCACTGATCCACTAATCTATTTCTTAGCCAATACCCAATGATTTTGGTGACTGCTGCTTTATAATATAATTTTAGATCAGGTACAGCTATGCCACCTTCATTTGATTTTTTTTTCATTAATTCCTTGAGATTCTCGACTTTTTATTGTTCCATATGAATTTTGTTGTTATTTTTACTAGATCATTAAAATATTTTCTTGGAAGTTTGATTGGTATAGCACTAAATAAATAGATTAGTTTAGGGAGTGTTGTCATCTTTATTATGTTTGCTCGGCCGATCCAAGAGCACTTAATATTTTTCCAATTATTTAAGTCTGACTTTATTTGTGTGGAAACTTTTTTATAATTTTGCTCATATAATTCCTGACTTTCCTTTGGTAGATAGATTCCCAAATATTTGATGGTATCAACAGTTATTCTGAATGGAATTTCTCTTTGTATCTCTTGCTGTTGGGTTTTGTTGGTGATGTATAAAAATGCTGAGGATTTATGGGGATTTATTTTGTAGCCAGCTACTTTGCTAAAATTATGAATTATTTCCAATAGCTTTTTAGTAGAATCTCTAGGGTTCTCTAGGTATACCATCATATCATCTGCAAAGAGTGATAGTTAGGTTTCCTCATTGCCTGCTCTAATTCCTTTAATATCTTTCTCGACTCTTATTGCCAAGGCTAGTTTTTCTAATACGATATTAAATAATAATGGTGATAGTGGGCAACCTTGCTTCACTCCAGATCTTGCTGGGAAAGGTTCCAGTTTTTCCCCATTGTATATGATGCTTACTGATGGTTTTAAATATATGCTCCTGACTATTTTAAGGAAAAGTCCATTTATTCCTATGCTCTCAAGTGTTTTTATTAGGAATGGATGTTGGATTTTATCAAATGCTTTTTCTGCATCTATTGAGATGATCATATGGTTTTTGTTTGTTTGGTTATTGATATAGTCAATTATGCTAATAGTTTTCCTAATATTGAACCAGCCCCGCATTCCTGGAATAAATCCTACTTGGTCATAGTGTATTGACCTGGTGACGATTTTCTGTAATCTTTTTGCTAATATTTTATTTAAGGTTTTAGCATCAATATTCATTAGGGAGATTGGTCTATAATTTTCTTTCTCTGTTTTCAGCCTACCTGGTTTAGGTATCAGTACCATGTCTGTGTCATAAAAGGAGTTTGGTAGGACTCCTTCAATCCCTATTTTTTCAAATAGTTTATATAACATTGGAGTTAATTGTTCTTTAAATGTTTGGTAGAATTCACATGTCAATCCATCTGGTCCTGGGGATTTTTTCTTAGGGAGTTGATTGATAGTTTGTTCTATTTCTTTTTCTGAGATGGGACTGTTTAGGATATTTACTTCTTCCTCTGTTAGTTTGGGCAAGCTATATTTTTGGAGGTATTTTTCTATTTCATTTAAGTCGTCAAATTTATTGGCATAAAGTTGGGCAAAGTAACTCCTAATTATTGCTCTAATTTCCTCTTTGTTAGTGGGGAGTTCTCCCTTTTCATTTTAAGACTAACAATTTGATTTTCCTCTTTCCTTTTTTTAATCAGATTTACTAAGGGTTTGTCTATTTTGTTGGTTTTTTCATAGAACTAACTCTTAGTTTTCTTAATTAATTCAATAGTTTTTTTTTTTTACTTTCAATTTTATTGATCTCTCCTTTTATTTTTAGAATTTCAAGTTTAGTGTTTGACTGGGGCTTTTTAATTTGTTCCTTTTCTAGCATTTTTAGTTGCAAACCCAATTCATTGACCTTCTCTTTCTCTGTTTTATACAAATAGGCCTCTAGAGATATGAAATTTCCCCTTATTACCGCTTTGGCTGCATCCCATACATTTTGGTATGATGTCTCATTATTATTGTTTTCTTGTGTGAAGTTATTAATTATGTCTGTGATTTGCTGTTTCACCCAATCATTCTTCAGTATGAGATTATTTAGTTTCCAATTATTTTTTGGTCTCCTTCCCCCTTGTTTTTTGTTGAATGCAATTTTCATTGCATCGTGGTCTGAAAAGGATGCATTTACTATTTCTGCCTTACTGCATTTGAGTTTGAGGTTTTTATGTCCTAAGATATGGTCAATTTTTGTATAGGTTCCATGAACTGCTGAAAAGAAAGTGTATTCCTTTCTGTCTCCATTACATTTTCTCCAGAGATCTATCATATCTAACTTTTCTAGTATTCTATTTACCTCTTTGACTTCTTTCTTATTTATTTTGTGGTTTGATTTATCTAATTCTGAGAGTGCAAGATTAAGATCTCCCACTATTATAGTTTTATTGTCTGTTTCTTCTTGCAGCTCTCTTAATTTCTCTTTTAAAAATTTAGATGCTACCCCACTTGGTGCATATATGTTTAATATAGATAGTGCTTCATTATCCATGCTACCCTTTAGCAAGATATAGTCCCCTTCCTTATCTCTTTTAATTAGATCAATTTTTGCTTTAGCTTGATCTGAGATCAGGATGGCTACCCCTGCTTTTTTGACTTCACCTGAAGCATAGTAGATTTTGCTCCAACCTTTTACCTTTAACCTGCATGTATCTCCCCGCTTCAGGTGTGTTTCCTGTAAACAACATATTGTAGGATTCTGGCTTTTAATCCATTCTGCTAACTGCTTCCTCTTTATGGGGGAGTTTACCCCGTTCACATTTATGGTTAGAATGACCAATTCTGTATTACTTGCCATCTCGTTAACCCTGGTTTATGCTTTTCTCCCTTCTTTCCCCTTTCCCCCCTTCCCAGTATTAAGATTGTGAGCACCACTTACTTCTCACAGCTCTCCCTTTTTAGTATCCCTCCCCCCGCCTTAGAGTTCCTCCCCCTATCTTACCCCTTTCCCTCCCAGTTTCCGTATTCCCTTCCTTTTAGCTTATTCCTTCCCTTTTCTCTTTTCCATTCTCACTTTTCAATGAGGTGGGAGAAGTTTCACCATAGATTGAATATGTCTTAAGATTTTTCACTTCTTCCGGTTAAGATGGTGGAGAGGAGGCTCACAGTTGCATAAGCTCCGCGCTTTCTCTCACTATTCATTTCATTACAAGCCTCTGAATCAATGCTTGACTGAAAAAAACCCACAAATAGTTACCAAGAGAAGCCATCCTTGAGATCCGCCAAGAAAGGTCTGTCTTTACTGGAGGGCTGGGGCAGTTTTAGATTGGGCGCAGGCGGCGGGCAGCGGCAGTGAGGGCACAGGAGCAGACTGGAGACGGGGTGTAGAGTGATCGTAGCCGTCTCTGCGGGAAGAGCTTTGCTACAGGTTTGGATACTTTCCTCCGGCAGCAAGTCAACAGCCCAGCAGAGAAGCTAAAAACACCGGGGCTGAAGAATACAACCCCAAACAGCTGGAGTCTCTCAGGACCTGGCCACCCCCCCCTTCTCCCCTCTCAGTGACTCAGCACGCTTTGGGATCTCAGAGCGCAAGCGCAGCATAGTCCTGCTAGTGCCTCACTGCTGCCCCCTGCAGTCTGTAGAGGAAGCTCGATAACGCACCCAGCCCCCTCCCAAAGAAAGACTCCAGTTTTTTCTGTTTTTCTTTGGTAGTTTGTCTCTGATTAATAGACAGAATGAGCAAGAAGCTGAAGAGGACTTTAACCCTTGACAGCTTCTACACAGATAGAGAGCAGACTCTAAATCCTGAGGAGACTAAAAACAGGCAGTCCCCAGGTGAATCCCCAAAGGAGGAGATTGTCTGTTCCTCAGCACAGATGAACCTCATAGAAGTGATTAAAAAGGCTCTCACAAGAGAGCTAGAAGAAAAATGGGGAAAGCAGAGTGAGACTTGGGAAAAGGAGAGGGAGGCTTGGCAAAAGAGCCTGGAGAAAGTTAAAGAGAGAGTGGATAAAGAAGTAAAATCCTTGAAAAATAGGATTCGTGAACTGGAAACAGAAAACAGCTCTCTAAAAAACAAAATTGGCGAAATGGAAAAAAATTCCACAGAACAAAAGAACTCAATTGGACAATTAGAGAAAGATTTTAAAAAAGTGAGTGAAGAGAATACTTCACTGAAAATCAGAATTGAACAAGTGGAATTGAATGACTCGAGGAGACAAGAAGAATCAGTCAAGCAAATCCAAAAAAATCAAACAATGGAGAAAAATGTGAAATACCTTCTGGGGAAGACAACAGACCTGGAAAACAGATCCAGGAGAGACAATCTGAGAATCATTGGACTCCCAGAAAAACATGATGAAAAAAAGAGCCTGGACACTGTCTTCCAGGAAATTATCAAAGAGAACTGCCCAGAAGTCATAGGAACAGAGGAAAAAATAAACATTGAAAGGATTCATCGATCACCCACTGAAAGGGATCCTAAAATCAAAACACCAAGGAATATAGTGGCCAAATGCCAGAACCCTCAGATGAAAGAAAAAATATTGCAAGCGGCTAGAAAAACCCAATTCAAGTATCAAGGAGCCACAATAAGGATCACCCAGGATCTGGCAGCATCCACATTAAAAGATCGAAGGGCCTGGAATATGATATTCCGAAAGGCTAAGGAACTTGGTATGCAACCAAAAATAACTTACCCAGCGAGAATGAGCATCTTTTTCCAGGGAAGAAGATGGACATTCAACGAAGTAAGCGAATTTCATCTATTTCTGATGAAAAAACCAGAACTTAACAAAAAGTTTGATCTACAAATATAGAACTCAAGAGAAATCTAAAAAGGTAAAGATTAATCTTGGGAACTATATTTTGACTATATAGATGTATAAAGAATACATGTATACCTTGTTCTAGAAATTGATGTGGAAAGGACATTGTACCAGAAAAAGGGTAAAGTGGGGGTAGTACATCTCATGAAGAGGCATAGGAAACCTATTATATCTGAGAGAAAGAATGGAGGGGGATGAATATAGTGGGTATCTTACTGCCTTCAGAATTGGCTTTAAGTGAAAAATCTTAAGACATATTCAATCTATGGTGAAACTTCTCCCATCTCATTGAAAAGTGAGAAGGGAAAAGTGGAAAGGGAAGGAATAAGCTAAGCGGAAGGGAATACGGGAACTGGGAGGGAAAGGGGTAAGATAGGGGGAGGAACTCTAAGGCGGGGGGAGGGACACTAAAAAGGGAGGGCTGTGAGAAGCAAGGGGTGCTCACAAGCTTAATACTTGGAAGAGGGGGAAAGGGGAAAGAAGGGAGGAAAGCATAAACCGGGGTTAACAAGATGGCAAGTAATACAGAATTGGTCATTCTAACCATAAACGTGAACGGGGTAAACTCCCCCATAAAGAGGAAGCGGTTAGCAGAATGGATTAAAAGCCAGAATCCTACAATATGTTGTTTACAGGAAACACACCTGAAGCGGGGAGATACATACAGGTTAAAGGTAAAAGGTTGGAGCAAAATCTACTATGCTTCAGGTGAAGTCAAAAAAGCAGGGGTAGCCATCCTGATCTCAGATCAAGCTAAAGCAAAAATTGACCTAATTAAAAGAGATAAGGAAGGACACTATATCTTGCTAAAGGGTAGCATGGATAATGAAGCACTATCTATATTAAACATATATGCACCAAGTGGGGTAGCATCTAAATTCTTAAAAGAGAAACTAAGAGAGCTGCAAGAAGAAATAGACAGTAAAACTATAATAGTGGGAGATCTTAACCTTGCACTCTCAGAATTAGATAAATCAAACCACAAAATAAATAAGAAAGAAGTCAAAGAGGTAAACAGAATACTAGAAAAGTTAGATATGATAGATCTCTGGAGAAAATGTAATGGAGACAGAAAGGAATACACTTTCTTTTCAGCAGTTCATGGAACCTATACAAAAATTGACCATATATTAGGACATAAAAACCTCAAACTCAAATGTAGTAAGGCAGAAATAGTAAATGCATCCTTTTCAGACCACGATGCAATGAAAATTACATTCAACAAAAAAGCAGGGGGAAGTAGACCAAAAAATAATTGGAAACTAAATAATCTCATACTAAAGAATGATTGGGTGAAACAGCAAATCATAGATAATTAATAACTTCACCCAAGAAAACGATAATAATGAGACATCATACCAAAATGTATGGGATGCAGCCAAAGCGGTAATAAGGGGAAATTTCATATCTCTAGAGGCCTATTTGTATAAAATAGAGAAAGAGAAGGTCAATGAATTGGGTTTGCAATTAAAAATGCTAGAAAAGGAACAAATTAAAAACCCCCAGTCAAACACTAAACTTGAAATTCTAAAAGTAAAAGGTGAGATCAATAAAATTGAAAGTAAAAAAACTATTGAATTGATTAATAAAACTAAGAGTTGGTTCTATGAAAAAACCAACAAAATAGACAAACCCTTAGTAAATCTGATTAAAAAAAGGAAAGAGGAAAATCAAATTGTTAGTCTTAAAATGAAAAGGGAGAACTCACCACTAACGAAGAGGAAATTAGAGCAATAATTAGGAGTTACTTTGCCCAACTTTATGCCAATAAATTCGACAACTTAAATGAAATAGAAGAATACCTCCAAAAATACAGCTTGCCCAAACTAACAGAGGAAGAAGTAAATATCCTAAACAGTCCCATCTCAGAAAAAGAAATAGAACAAACTATCAATCAACTCCCTAAGAAAAAATCCCCAGGACCAGATGGATTGACATGTGAATTCTACCAAACATTTAAAGAACAATTAACTCCAATGTTACATAAACTATTTGAAAAAATAGGGATTGAAGGAGTCCTACCAAACTCCTTTTATGACACAGATATGGTACTGATACCTAAACCAGGTAGGCTGAAAACAGAGAAAGAAAATTATAGACCAATCTCCCTAATGAATATTGATGCTAAAATCTTAAATAAAATATTAGCAAAAAGATTACAGAAAATTGTCACCAGGATAATACACTATGACCAAGTAGGATTTATACCAGGAATGCAGGGCTGGTTCAATATTAGGAAAACTAGTAGCATAATTGACTATATCAATAACCAAACAAACAAAAACCACATGATCATCTCAATAGATGCAGAAAAAGCATTTGATAAAATCCAACATCCATTCCTAATAAAAACACTTGAGAGCATAGGAATAAATGGACTTTTCCTTAAAATAGTCAGGAGCATATATTTAAAACCATCAGTAAGCATCATATACAATGGGGAAAAACTGGAACCTTTCCCAGTAAGATCTGGAGTGAAGCAAGGTTGCCCACTATCACCATTATTATTTAATATCGTATTAGAAACACTAGCCTCGGCAATAAGAGTCGAGAAAGATATAAAAGGAATTAGAGTAGGCAATGAGGAAACCAAACTATCACTCTTTGCAGATGATATGATGGTATACCTAGAGAACCCAGAGATTCTACCAAAAAGCTATTGGAAATAATTCATAATTTTAGCAAAGTAGCTGGCTACAAAATAAATCCCCATAAATCTTCAGCATTTTTATACATCACCAACAAAACCCAACAGCAAGAGATACAAAGAGAAATTCCATTCAGAATAACTGTTGATACCATAAAATATTTGGGAATCTATCTACCAAAGGAAAGTCAGGAATTATATGAGCAAAATTATAAAAAAGTCTCCACACAAATAAAGTCAGACTTAAATAATTGGAAAAATATTAAGTGCTCTTGGATCGGCCGAGCGAACATAATAAAGATGACAATACTCCCTAAACTAATCTATTTATTTAGTGCTATACCAATCAGACTTCCAAGAAAATATTTTATTGATCTAGAAAAAATAACAACAAAATTCATATGGAACAATAAAAAGTCGAGAATCTCAAGGGAATTAATGAAAAAAAAATCAAATGAAGGTGGCCTAGCTGTACCTGATCTAAAATTATATTATAAAGCAGCAGTCACCAAAACCATTTGGTATTGGCTAAGAAATAGATTAGTGGATCAGTGGAAAAGGCTAGGCTCACAAGACAGAATAGTCAATTATAGCAATCTAGTGTTTGACAAACCCAAAGCCCCTAACTTATGGGAAAAGAATTCATTATTTGATAAAAACTGCTGGGATAATTGGAAATTAGTATGGCAGAAATTAGGCATGGACCCACACTTAACACCATATACCAAGATAAGATCAAAATGGGTCTATGACCTAGGCATAAAGAACGAGACTATAAATAAATTAGAGGAACATAGAATAGTTTATCTCTCAGACTTGTGGAGGAGAAAGAAATTTGTGACCAAAGATGAACTAGAGACCATTACTGATCACAGAATAGAAAATTTCGATTACATCAAATTAAAAGGCCTTTGTACAAATAAAACTAATGCAAACAAGATTAGAAGGGAAGCAACAAACTGGGAAAACATTTTCACAGTTAAAGGTTCTGATAAAGGCCTCATTTCCAAAATATATAGAGAACTGACTCAAATTTATAAGAAATCAAGCCATTCTCCAATTGATAAATGGTCAAAGGATATGAACAGACAATTTTCAGAGGATGAGATTGAAACTATTACCACTCATAGAAAGAGTGTTCCAAATCATTATTGATCAGAGAAATGCAAATTAAGACAACTCTGAGATATCACTACACACCTGTCAGATTGGCTAAGATGACAGGAAAAAATAATGATGAATGTTGGAGGGGATGCGGGCAAACTGGGACACTAATGCATTGTTGGTGGAGTTGTGAACGAATCCAACCATTCTGGAGAGCAATCTGGAATTATGCCCAAAAAATTATCAAATTGTGCATACCCTTTGATCCAGCAGTGTTTCTATTGGGCTTATATCCCAAAGAAATACTAAAGAAGGGAAGGGACCTGTATGTGCCAAAATGTTTGTAGCAGCCCTGTTTGTAGTGGCTAGAAACTGGAAAATGAATGGATGCCCATCAATTGGAGAATGGCTGGTTAAATTGTGGTATATGAATGTTATGGAAATTATTGTTCTGTAAGAAATGACCAGCAGGATGAATACAGAGAGGACTGGCGAGACTTACATGAACTGATGCTAAGTGAAATGAGCAGAACCAGGAGATCATTATACACTTCGACAACGATATTGTATGAGGACATATTTTGATGGAAGTGGATTTCTTTGACAAAGAGACCTGAGTTTCAATTGATAAATGACGGACAAAAGCAGCTACACCCAAAGAAAGAACACTGGGAAACGAATGTAAACTATCTGCATTTTTGTTTTTCTTCCCGGATTATTTATACCTTCTGAATCCAATTCTCCCTACGCAACAAGAGAACTGTTCGGTTCTGCAAACATATATTGTATGTAGGATATACTGCAACATATCCAACATATAAAGGACTGCTTGCCATCTAGGGGAGGGGGTGGAGGGAGGGAGGGGAAAAAAATCGGAACAGAAACGAGTGTCAATATAATGTAATTATTAAATAAAAAATTTAAAAAAAAAAAAGATTTTTCACTTAAAACCAATTCTGAAGGCAGTAAGATACCCACTATATTCATCCCCCTCCATTCTTTCTCTCAGATATAATAGGTTTCCTATGCCTCTTCATGAGATGTACTACCCCCACTTTACCCTTTTTCTGGTACAATGTCCTTTCCACATCTAGTCTCTAGAACAAGGTATACATGTATTCTTTATACATCTTTATAGCCGAAATATCATTCCCAAGATTAATCTTTACCTTTTTAGATTTCTCTTGAGTTCTATATTTGTAGATCAAACTTTTTATTAAGTTCTGGTTTTTTCATCAGAAATAGATGAAATTCGCTTACTTCGTTGAATGTCCATCTTCTTCCCTGGAAAAAGATGCTCATTCTCGCTGGGTAAGTTATTTTTGGTTGCATATCAAGTTCCTTAGCCTTTTGGAATATCATATTCCAGGCCCTTCGATCTTTTAATGTGGATGCTGCCAGATCCTGGGTGATCCTTATTGTGGCTCCTTGATACTTGAATTGGGTTTTTCTAGCTGCTTGCAATATTTTTTCCTTCGTCTGAGGGTTCTGGCATTTGGCCACTATATTCCTTGGTGTTTTGATTTTAGGATCCCTTTCTGTGGGTGATTGATGAATCCTTTCAATATTTATTTTTTCCTCTGTTCCTATGACTTCTGGGCAGTTCTCTTTGATAATTTCCTGGAAAATAGTGTCCAGGCTCTTTTTTTCATCATTCTTTTCTGGGAGTCCAATGATTCTCAGATTGTCTCTCCTGGATCTGTTTTCCAGGTCTGTTGTCTTCCCCAGAAGGTATTTCACATTCTTTTCCATTGTTTGATTTTTTTGGATTTGCTTGACTGATTCTTCTTGTCTCCTCGAGTAATAACAATTCCAATTGTTCAATTCTGATTTTCAGTGAAGTATTTTCTTCACTCACTTTTAAAAAATCTTCTTTCTAATTGTCCCAATGAGTTCTTTTGTTCTGTGGAATTTTTTTCCATTTTGCCAATTTTGTTTTCCAGTTCACCAATCCTATTTTTCAAGGATTTTACTTCTTTATCCACTCTCTCTTTAACTGACTTCTCCAGGCTCTTTTGCCAAGCCTCACTCTCCTTTTCCCATTTTTCTTCTAGCTCCGTTGTGAGAGCCTTTTTAATTACTTCTATGAGGTTCATCTGTGCTGAGGAACAGATGATCTCCTCCTTTGGGGATTCACCTGGGGACTGTCTGTTTTTAGTCTCCTCAGGATTTAGAGTCTGCTCTCTGTCTGTATAGAAGCTGTCATGGGTTAAAGTCCTCTTCAGTTTCTTGTTCATTCTGTCTAATAATCAAAGACAAACTAGCAAAGAAAAACAGAAAAAACTGGAGTCTTTCTTTGGGGGAGGGGCTGGGTGTGTTACCGAGGTTCCTTTCCAGACTTCGGGGGACAGCAGTGAGGCACTAGCCTGACTGTGCTGCGCCTGCGCTCTGAGATCCCAGAGAGTGCTGAGTCACTGTGGGGGGTGGGGGGGGAGAGAAGGGGGAGCGGCCAGGTCCCGAGAGACTCCAGCTGTTTGGGGTTGTATTCTTCACCCCCAGTGTTTTTAGCTTCTCTGCTGGGCTGCTGACTTGCTGCCGGAGCAAAGCATCCTAACCTGTAGCAAAGCTCTCCCCGCAGAGACGGCTGCGATCACTCCCCACCCCCTCTCCAGTCTGCTCCCGTGCTCTCACTGCCGCTGCCTGCCGCCTGTGCCCGATCTAAAACCGTCTCAGCCCTCCAGTAAAGACAGACCTTTCTTGGCGAATCTCAAGGATGGCTTCTCTTGGTAACTATTTGTGGGTTTTTTTTCAGTCAAGCATTAATTCAGAGGCTTGTAATGAAATGGATAGTGAGAGAAAGCATGGAGCTACACAGCTATGTGCCTCCTCTCCACCATCTTCCAATTAGGATAATTTTAAAGAACTGATTTGAAATAAATTTGAGTGAGGAGAGGATATCAAAAGTTTAGAAAAAATCAAATCTTTTTAAAGGGGGTATTACTAAGAAGATAGTTTTCCTTCTCAATAAAATTTGTATAAGACAAATCTAAACAGATATCGAATCAAGTCAACAAACATTTATGGAGTATTTATTCCTATGTGCTAGGTCATCTAGGTGGCACAGTGGGTAGAATGCCTGGCCTGGGATCCTGAATTTAAATCTCACCTAAAACACCTAATAGTTCTGTGACTCTGAGTAAATCGTTTAATCTCATTTGTCTCTGTTTCCTTTTTTGTAAAATAAGCTAAAGAAGGAAATGGCAAACCATTCCAGTACCTTTGCCAAGAAAACCTCAAATAAGGTCACAAAGAGTTGGACATAACTAAAATAAAACAACAACAACAGTAGTATGTGTCTGGTGCCTTATTATTTGCTGGGCTTCAACTGCAAACAAGAAAAATACATTTCCCATCCTCAAGGAGTTTAAATTCAGATAAGAGAAGATAAAAGGAATCTGTTAATTTGAGACAGAAAGGGTTCTCACTAAGGAAAATAAAAAGTGAAGAACAGATTAGAGAAAAATGTCTGGAGTATCAGGAGTGAAACCCAGGAAAGAATGAAGGGATGAAAATGGAAGGCCAGGATCCTTTTTTTTTAAATGTAAGTTCTAGGTGGACCTTATCCATCAGAGGAAGGAACAACAAGGGTAGAATTATTTCCAGTGAAAACCTTCTGAAAAAGAGTGATCTTGTATGATGAGAAAGTTGCTAAGTTATAATGGAGAAAGAAATTTAGAGAATCAGGAGAAGGGCCCACAGAAGAATGAAAATATTCTTGATAAAAGTATGAGAAGAAAACCGACAGGTTTTCTCAAATTATATTCTTCAGCTAATTACATCTTTAACATCACAAAATTAACTAAACATCCTGAGGAATTTAAGATCCTACTGTTTTTATTGTTCAGACCATAAAAGGCCTTTGATTTGATAGAGGAAAATATCACCTCAAAAATTGTAATCCATGTGTTGTCTCCCATGTGCATATAACCTCTGTTCAATGATCTTCTGTACAAACAATATTTATCAGGTAAGGGACAAAATAGGAAGATGTAATTTTACCAAATTGCCATTGTCATGGAGAATATCCAGCACAGAGTTCAAACAGAAGAGAAATTTGCTGTAGATCATTTGCTGATATCATTCAGATGCTCCATTTATGCTGACATTTTTGTTGATTGCATTAAGCCTGCTAAATCTATAGAATTTTAAAAATGATATTTATAACCATACAAAAGATTTTGGCTTATCTCCTTGAGGAAAAAAAAAAAAACATGGATTGGAATAACTATTATCCAGTTACAATATGCAGTACAATGATCTACTCACAGGTTTGATCCAACAATACATATATTATAAATAGATACTACATATGGATTGTAAACTGGATCCAAAAATAGATAGAAAAGAGAGAAAATACTAGATATCATTTGGGTAATTACTCAGTTGTTTTTATTGATCTGAAGTTTTTCCGTAAAACAAAGTATTTTTAACACCTTTGTAAAATTTTATGTATATTTCATGGAATTTATGTCATGAAAAGAATGTTTTTATGTAGTCAGATGCTGTGTTTTTTAAAGAATTGATGTTATTATCGAAAATGCAAAATCAAGTTTCATGAAAATGCATAGTCTGTGACAAATAAATGAATGATTTTATAGTATTCATTGTGTAAAGAATATTGTCATAGAAGTATGTGACTTGGAAATGAGTTATATAACCAGTTATATTATAATGGTAAGCAATAACTCACCTAATAATAGGAGAAGTATGAATTAAAATAACTCTGAGGGTCTAACTTACAACTATCATATTAGAAAAGATTTTTTAAAAGATGAAAATGGCGAATAATGGAGAAGCTATGGAAGAACGAGTTAATTAATATACCATAAGTGGAGTTATAAATTGATGCAACCATCCTAGAAAACAATTTGGAGCTACAGTCTTCAAAGTCACTAAACTTTTTATATCTTTAACACACAAACACATATACCACTAAAGTGGTCAAAGACAGAAGTAAAGCATTCATTAAAATAAAACTAATGCAATCAGGCCTTTTTGTTGTTGCAAATAATGAAAAAAAAAAAAAAAACAACCAACATATCCATGAATGGGGGAATGACTGAGCATATTTTTCGTATTTTTAATGGATTATTATTGATCCATTAAAATCTTAAATCTGAAGAATTTAGAAGATATTGGGAAGAGTAGCGTAAAGTGATCCAGAATTAAAAGAGAAGTAAGAGAAAAATGAACACACATGATACTTGAAAACAATTTTAAAAACACTTTTAAATATTTTTAAAGACTTCAAAACTTTAATGAAAACAATACACAATTATGATTTCAAAAAACTATTAAAATGGCATTCATTGCTTCTGTTTCTTAAAAGGAAATGATAGACGAGATATAGACTAAGAAATATATTGTCTATAATGATATAGAAGTATGGGGTTCTTTTTCGAGGGAAAATTTATCTATGGATAGATTCAGAGATTTATAAAGAAAGAAGGCATCAATCAAACATTGAAAATGCAAAGAAGCTAAAGAAATTGAGAGGAGGACACAAATTACCTTTTTGTTATTATCTTGTTAAATTTAACTTGTAACAATTGACTCAAAGCTTATTTGCACAGGACTCTTCTCTTTTTGATGACTGAGAAAAATGGTTCCATATACTCTCTTCAGGCCTCTGAAAATTCTGAGAAGAAATCAACATATAGAGGAATCAGAGATTTCAAGAGAGTCTTGAACTATGTTTTCTCTGTTGAAGTAGGAAGTCAGAAGACCAGGATCTATCCTCTCTCAAGCTATTAGTAACTTTGCTTTTTACATAGTTAAGTAGCACTGACTAATCTCTTTCCACCAATGAAGAAAATCTCAAAAATTATCTTTTTACAAATAGTTACAAATACACAGTCAAAAAAGAGACAGTGTAACAGAAATTTTTTCATTTCCAATTTCTATTTTGATCTTTGTATATAGAAATACTTGTATTTGCTAATGAGTTACTAAGTTCTGTTTTTGACCAGGAATTGTCAAGAAGTATTGAGGAGAATCTACTGCACATTTACTGGATCCTCCCATCTAGAATTTATGGGAGAGCCATGCTCAAGAGTTGCACTGGGTAAGGTTGCATGGATCACATCATTTGCTTTGCTGAAGGAGTTTTTGCATCAAAGGAACCATAGTTCCTTTTAAATAGCAAATTACACAATATGATTAGGTAAGGATATTAATGGCTATTGTCGTTAAAATCATGAACATGTTGAAATACAGAAGTCAGGAATAATAATGATTAATTATAGATACATATATACATATATGTGCGCACACACACACACATACACACATATATATTTTCTTTTGGGTTCAGATCTATAATTTTATTGGTAAGGTCAGTTCGTCTAATAAAACAAATCAGCAAATAATCAACAATCTGTTATCCTGAGGGCTCTGAATAGAATTGCCCATAGTCATATAACCAGCATGGGACCAAAACAGGGCCCAAAGCCAGAATTTCCCAGATTTAAAGCTGGCTCTCTATCCACAACTTCATGTAATTTTTTCATATTTATTTTCAATTTTAAATGATGTTATTTATATGCACAATTTTATATCCTCTCATGTACTTAATGTTGCCAAGATATGCTCAGATATGTTCCAAGAGGAGCTGCTCAATCCCTTCTACTTTCTACTCTTACCTAAACAAATCATATAATTCCCTGAATGAATTAACGTGTTTTTTTTTTGTTTTTTTTTTTTTGTTTTTTTGATACAATAGGGTTAAGTGATTTGCCCAGGATCAAACAGCTAAGTAGTATCTGAACTCAGATTTAAACTTAGGCCTTTCTCACTCTAGGTCCAGTGTTCTATCTACTGCATCACCTATCTGTCTCCAAATTAACTCTTTGACAAAGCATTCTATTATCTAGACTTTTGTTGCCCAGGTTGATATGGCTCTTTATTTGAGTACTGGTAAAATTCACAACTATGTAACATCAATAAAGATCAATGAGTAGTTACTACCTTAACAATGAAGTTCATATGCTGGAACTTGCCCTTAGATTAGATTCTCACAGGAAACAGGGAGCAATCAGCACAGAAAATAGCAAGGAAGGACTAGAGGCAGACATGTAGAGCGCCAACCAGTCAATCAATCAATAAGCATTGATTAAATGCCTACCATGTACCTGACATTGTGTTGCTAAACACTGGGGATACAAAAAAAGGCTAAAGAGAATTTACAAATGACTGAATTGTCAATAATCAGTAGAAGAAATTCAGCAGCATGAAAAAAAATTCTACAAGAACATGAGAATTTACCTGGGACTTGAAGGAAGTAAGGGAAGTTAAGAAGTATCAATGCAGAGGAAGGGAATTCCATGATTAGGGAATAGCAAGAAGACAAATCCATCTAAGAAGAAACAGAGATAACAGTCTCCAGACATAAGCACAGACACAAAGAATAGGACAATTAGTAATAGTAGTTGTGGGACCCATCTGAGAAATGCCTTAAATTACTACAATCCTCCCCTGCCCCACCCTTCAGTCTCCTGAGAAAGTAAGAATTAAGGCTTGGAATAGTAACAAAATTGGATGAAGACATTTGGTGATTTTATAAATGTATATGTATAAAATATGTATATGTATTATGTGCAAAAGTCGTAATTTGAGGAAGAATTTGGGAAGTTAAGTGATTTCTCTAAGATCCCTTAGGCAGTATAGGTCAAAGAACTTGAATCAGAAACCAATTTCCTATATACTATATCAAAATTTCTCTCATAATAAGAGAATATTCTAACTTTAGAGAAGATATATATTATCTTAAAGAATACATATTTTTAATTTGCAAACTTTATAATTATCTAAAAGTTATTAGGCAGATTACTTCTCATCACTTCAGAAAAGATTACATTGGAAATAATTTGAAAAGGCATACAATATTTTCTCTTCATGCTTTTAATATGTGAATACATTGTAATGGATTTTTAAAAACAAATACCAAACAAAAATACTTTTTTTTTTTTTTTTTACAAATTTGTACTTTTATATCCTATGTATGTATATATGACCTACTAATGAATTTGTTTCTTCCATTCCTTTGGAATATAACCTATATCTAGGCCTAAGCACTATCAAAATGTAGCTTTTCCACAATTTGGAGTCTGAGAGAGGTATTTGGAGTTATTGAGATGCTGTGTCTTGCCCAATATCATCATATTTGTCAGAGGCAAACCTTAAATGCATATCTTCATTATTCTAAGGCCAACTAATGTAACACTGCTCTCTTTTTATGATGGCTTTCTTTTTCTCTCTCCCAGAATTAGATATAATGAATTTAGGTACTTCAGCAGCAAAAAACAGACACATATATTCTAATGCTTATATATCATGTTCTTTAAGTTATTATGAATGACAAAATCAATAGTTTATTTCAGGAAGAATTTTTCATTAATGTCATTTACAAATGACAATTCACAGCATGTAATGTGCAGTGATATTTCCTGTCTCATTTATTAGGGAGCAAACTTCAAAATGAACAATTTCAATAAAGGCTAGATCTTTTCTCATAAATTGAATATTGCCTTTTTTTAGTTGAACATCCTTCAGTATTTGTCAAGTAGATGAAACCCAAAATCTATCTGGCTACTTTATTATATATCTAATTATGCCGTTGAAAAGTTTACTTTAAATACTTTGTTTAAAAAGATGCTCTAACCTTTTCTTTCAGTCAATATCACTGGTAAAGCTTTTTTTTTTTTTTGTAATTCCAGCATGTTGCATGAATTAGGCACTCAGTAAGTGCTATTTGAATTGAACTGATATGAAAGAAAAAGTTTTCAAATAGTGCAAATATTTTATACATTAAAAATGTGGGCAACATTAGAGGTTTAGAATTTCTCCATGTAGGTAAGTGGATTGACACTCCAAAACAAGACCTCAAATATTACTTTAAATGTAGTAGTCAGAGATATTTATGCATATATACTAGAAAATAATGTAAGCTGAAGGGGGAAAAAACCTAATTTTTCAATGTTTCTATAAATTGTTCAAATTTTTGTTGAATATACCAATCAACCTGCCTATTACTTCTAGATCTACTCTTCTTTGGCAATTTTCAGAATTTCTTAAATCCACAAATTTAATGTAAAATAATTAATATCCTCAATTTAATATATCAACAAAAACATATTAATTATCTCCTGGGGAGAGAACATTATATTGGGGAGAAATACACAGACAAATCATGAATTTTCATCTCATGGAGCTAAATCCTATATTCACAAACAGGATTATCTTTTTTTTTGAAACTAGAAAGTAGTTTATTCTTCCATTCTTAACAATTTAGAGTTCTAAATCTTAAATTTAAATAATTTTCAAACAAATATCCATGAAGTATACACTAAGCACTGAGCACAATGGTAAGCACAAAGGCATAGTCAAAGATAAGATCTGGTCTGGTTGATTATCAGGGAGAATCAGTTTAACAAGAGATGTGAAATAGCACACAATGGCCACATTTCTCCTTGAATTTTTTTTTCTTTTTTAATAGAAAACCATAACTTTAAATTTAGTTCAAGCATTACCTCCACCCATTTTCTCCTCCATTGTAAAAGCTCTTTTTTGCATGTTTCTTTTATGTGAGATAATTTTTCCCATTGTCCCTTCTTACAATGAATCTCTTTCTCTTTCTTTTTTTCTATAGCTTTTTTTATTTTCAAAACATATGCATGGGGACTTCCGGTTAAGATGGCGGAGAGGAGGCTCACAGTTGCATAAGCTCCACGCTTTCTCTCACTATCCACTTCATTACAAGCCTCTGAATCAATGCTTGACTGAAAAAAACCCACAAATAGTTACCAAGAGAAGCCATCCTTGAGATCCGCCAAGAAAGGTCTGTCTTTACTGGAGGGCTGGGGCGGTTTTAGATCAGGCGCAGGCTGAGGGCAGCGGCAGTGAGAGCACGGGAGCAGAGCTGAGAGGGGGTGGGGAGTGATCGTAGCCGTCTCTGCGGGGAGAGCTTCGCTACAGGTTTGGAACCTGCAGCACGTCAACAGCCCAGCAGAGAAGCTAAAAACACCGGGGCTGAAGAATACAACCGCAAACAGCTGGAGTCTCTCAGGACCTGGCCGCCCCCCCCTTCCCCCCCCTCAGTGACTCAGCACGCTTTGGGATCTCAGAGCGCAGGCGCAGCACAGTCCTGCTAGTGCCTCACTGCTGCCCCCTGCAGTCTGTAGAGGAAGCTCGATAACACACCCAGCCCCCCCCCAAGAAAGACTCCAGTTTTTTCTGTTTTTCTTTGGTAGTTTGTCTCTGATTAATAGACAGAATGAGCAAGAAGCTGAAGAGGACTTTAACCCTTGACAGCTTCTATACAGATAGAGAGCAGACTCTAAATCCTGAGGAGACTAAAAACAGGCAGTCCCCAGGTGATTCCCCAAAGGAGGAGATTGTCTGTTCCTCAGCACAGATGAACCTCATAGAAGTGATTAAAAAGGCTCTCACAAGGGAGCTAGAAGAAAAATGGGAAAAGAGCCTGGAGAAGTCAGTTAAAAAGAGAGTGGATAAAGAAGTAAAATCCTTGAAAAATAGGATTAGTGAACTGGAAACAGAAAACAGCTCTCTAAAAAACAAAATTGGCGAAATGGAAAAAAATTCCACAGAACAAAAGTACTCAATTGGACAATTAGAAAAAGATTTTAAAAAAGTGAGTGAAGAGAATACTTCACTGAAAATCAGAATTGAACAAGTGGAATTGAATGACTCGAGGAGACAAGAAGAATCAGTCAAGCAAATCCAAAAAAATCAAACAATGGAGAAAAATGTGAAATACCTTCTGGGGAAGACAACAGACCTGGAAAACAGATCCAGGAGAGACAATCTGAGAATCATTGGACTCCCAGAAAAACATGATGAAAAAAAGAGCCTGGACACTGTCTTCCAGGAAATTATCAAAGAGAACTGCCCAGAAGTCATAGGAACAGAGGAAAAAATAAACATTGAAAGGATTCATCGATCACCCACTGAAAGGGATCCTAAAATCAAAACACCAAGGAATATAGTGGCCAAATGCCAGAACCCTCAGATGAAAGAAAAAATATTGCAAGCTGCTAGAAAAACCCAATTCAAGTATCAAGGAGCCACAATAAGGATCACCCAGGATCTGGCAGCATCCACATTAAAAGATCGAAGGGCCTGGAATATGATATTCCGAAAGGCTAAGGAACTTGGTATGCAACCAAAAATAACTTACCCAGCGAGAATGAGCATCTTTTTCCAGGGAAGAAGATGGACATTCAACGAAGTAAGCGAATTTCATCTATTTCTGATGAAAAAACCAGAACTTAACAAAAAGTTTGATCTACAAATATAGAACTCAAGAGAAATCTAAAAAGGTAAAGATTAATCTTGGGAACTATATTTTGACTATATAGATGTATAAAGAATACATGTATACCTTGTTCTAGAAATTGATGTGGAAAGGACATTGTACCAGAAAAAGGGTAAAGTGGGGGTAGTACATCTCATGAAGAGGCATAGGAAACCTATTATATCTGAGAGAAAGAATGGAGGGGGATGAATATAGTGGGTATCTTACTGCCTTCAGAATTGGCTTTAAGTGAAAAATCTTAAGACATATTCAATCTATGGTGAAACTTCTCCCATCTCATTGAAAAGTGAGAAGGGAAAAGTGGAAAGGGAAGGAATAAGCTAAGCGGAAGGGAATACGGGAACTGGGAGGGAAAGGGGTAAGATAGGGGGAGGAACTCTAAGGCGGGGGGAGGGACACTAAAAAGGGAGGGCTGTGAGAAGCAAGGGGTGCTCACAAGCTTAATACTTGGAAGGGGGGAAAGGGGAAAGAAGGGAGGAAAGCATAAACCGGGGTTAACAAGATGGCAAGTAATACAGAATTGGTCATTCTAACCATAAACGTGAACGGG
The DNA here is from genome assembly GCF_016432865.1 of Antechinus flavipes. NCBI lineage: Eukaryota > Metazoa > Chordata > Mammalia > Dasyuromorphia > Dasyuridae > Antechinus > Antechinus flavipes. The sequence continues at coordinate 194,637,537 of NC_067400.1, read as the reverse complement.
GTAAACTCCCCCATAAAGAGGAAGCGGTTAGCAGAATGGATTAAAAGCCAGAATCCTACAATATGTTGTTTACAGGAAACACACCTGAAACGGGGAGATACATGCAGGTTAAAGGTAAAAGGTTGGAGCAAAATCTACTATGCTTCAGGTGAAGTGAAAAAAGCAGGGGTAGCCATCCTGATCTCAGATCAAGCTAAAGCAAAAATTGACCTAATTAAAAGAGATAAGGAAGGACACTATATCTTGCTAAAGGGTAGCATGGATAATGAAGCACTATCTATATTAAACATATATGCACCAAGTGGGGTAGCATCTAAATTCTTAAAAGAGAAACTAAGAGAGCTGCAAGAAGAAATAGACAGTAAAACTATAATAGTGGGAGATCTTAACCTTGCACTCTCAGAATTAGATAAATAAAACCACAAAATAAATAAGAAAGAAGTCAAAGAGGTAAACAGAATACTAGAAAAGCTAGATATGATAGATCTCTGGAGAAAATGTAATGGAGACAGAAAGGAATACACTTTCTTTTCAGCAGTTCATGGAACCTATACAAAAATTGACCATATATTAGGACATAAAAACCTCAAACTCAAATGTAGTAAGGCAGGAATAGTAAATGCATCCTTTTCAGACCACGATGCAATGAAAATTACATTCAACAAAAAAGCAGGGGGAAGTAGACCAAAAAATAATTGGAAACTAAATAATCTCATACTAAAGAATGATTGGGTAAAACAGCAAATCATAGACATAATTAATAACTTCACCCAAGAAAACGATAATAATGAGACATCATACCAAAATGTATGGGATGCAGCCAAAGCGGTAATAAGGGGAAATTTCATATCTCTAGAGGCCTATTTGTATAAAATAGAGAAAGAGAAGGTCAATGAATTGGGTTTGCAATTAAAAATGCTAGAAAAGGAACAAATTAAAAACCCCCAGTCAAACACTAAACTTGAAATTCTAAAAGTAAAAGGTGAGATCAATAAAATTGAAAGTAAAAAAAACTATTGAATTGATTAATAAAACTAAGAGTTGGTTCTATGAAAAAACCAACAAAATAGACAAACCCTTAGTAAATCTGATTAAAAAAAGGAAAGAGGAAAATCAAATTGTTAGTCTTAAAAATGAAAAGGGAGAACTCACCACTAACGAAGAGGAAATTAGAGCAATAATTAGGAGTTACTTTGCCCAACTTTATGCCAATAAATTCGACAACTTAAATGAAATAGAAGAATACCTCCAAAAATACAGCTTGCCCAAACTAACAGAGGAAGAAGTAAATATCCTAAACAGTCCCATCTCAGAAAAAGAAATAGAACAAACTATCAATCAACTCCCTAAGAAAAAATCCCCAGGACCAGATGGATTGACATGTGAATTCTACCAAACATTTAAAGAACAATTAACTCCAATGTTATATAAACTATTTGAAAAAATAGGGATTGAAGGAGTCCTACCAAACTCCTTTTATGACACAGATATGGTACTGATACCTAAACCAGGTAGGCTGAAAACAGAGAAAGAAAATTATAGACCAATCTCCCTAATGAATATTGATGCTAAAATCTTAAATAAAATATTAGCAAAAAGATTACAGAAAATTGTCACCAGGATAATACACTATGACCAAGTAGGATTTATACCAGGAATGCAGGGCTGGTTCAATATTAGGAAAACTAGTAGCATAATTGACTATATCAATAACCAAACAAACAAAAACCACATGATCATCTCAATAGATGCAGAAAAAGCATTTGATAAAATCCAACATCCATTCCTAATAAAAACACTTGAGAGCATAGGAATAAATGGACTTTTCCTTAAAATAGTCAGGAGCATATATTTAAAACCATCAGTAAGCATCATATACAATGGGGAAAAACTGGAACCTTTCCCAGTAAGATCTGGAGTGAAGCAAGGTTGCCCACTATCACCATTATTATTTAATATCGTATTAGAAACACTAGCCTCGGCAATAAGAGTCGAGAAAGATATAAAAGGAATTAGAGTAGGCAATGAGGAAACCAAACTATCACTCTTTGCAGATGATATGATGGTATACCTAGAGAACCCCAGAGATTCTACCAAAAAGCTATTGGAAATAATTCATAATTTTAGCAAAGTAGCTGGCTACAAAATAAATCCCCATAAATCCTCAGCATTTTTATACATCACCAACAAAACCCAACAGCAAGAGATACAAAGAGAAATTCCATTCAGAATAACTGTTGATACCATAAAATATTTGGGAATCTATCTACCAAAGGAAAGTCAGGAATTATATGAGCAAAATTATAAAAAAGTCTCCACACAAATAAAGTCAGACTTAAATAATTGGAAAAATATTAAGTGCTCTTGGATCGGCCGAGCGAACATAATAAAGATGACAATACTCCCTAAACTAATCTATTTATTTAGTGCTATACCAATCAGACTTCCAAGAAAATATTTTATTGATCTAGAAAAAATAACAACAAAATTCATATGGAACAATAAAAAGTCGAGAATCTCAAGGGAATTAATGAAAAAAAAATCAAATGAAGGTGGCCTAGCTGTACCTGATCTAAAATTATATTATAAAGCAGCAGTCACCAAAACCATTTGGTATTGGCTAAGAAATAGATTAGTGGATCAGTGGAAAAGGCTAGGCTCACAAGACAGAATAGTCAATTATAGCAATCTAGTGTTTGACAAACCCAAAGCCCCTAACTTATGGGAAAAGAATTCATTATTTGATAAAAACTGCTGGGATAATTGGAAATTAGTATGGCAGAAATTAGGCATGGACCCACACTTAACACCATATACCAAGATAAGATCAAAATGGGTCTATGACCTAGGCATAAAGAACGAGACTATAAATAAATTAGAGGAACATAGAATAGTTTATCTCTCAGACTTGTGGAGGAGAAAGAAATTTGTGACCAAAGATGAACTAGAGACCATTACTGATCACAGAATAGAAAATTTCGATTACATCAAATTAAAAAGCCTTTGTACAAATAAAACTAATGCAAACAAGATTAGAAGGGAAGCAACAAACTGGGAAAACATTTTCACAGTTAAAGGTTCTGATAAAGGCCTCATTTCCAAAATATATAGAGAAATGACTCAAATTTATAAGAAATCAAGCCATTCTCCAATTGATAAATGGTCAAAGGATATGAACAGACAATTTTCAGAGGATAAGATTGAAACTATTACCACTCATATGAAAGAGTGTTCCAAATCATTATTGATCAGAGAAATGCAAATTAAGACAACTCTGAGATACCACTACACACCTGTCAGATTGGCTAAGATGACAGGAAAAAATAATGATGAATGTTGGAGGGGATGCGGGAAAACTGGGACACTAATGCATTGCTGGTGGAGTTGTGAACGAATCCAACCATTCTGGAGAGCAATCTGGAATTATGCCCAAAAAATTATCAAATTGTGCATACCCTTTGATCCAGCAGTGTTTCTATTGGGCTTATATCCCAAAGAAATACTAAAGAAGGGAAAGGGACCTGTATGTGCCAAAATGTTTGTAGCAGCCCTGTTTGTAGTGGCTAGAAACTGGAAAATGAATGGATGCCCATCAATTGGAGAATGGCTGGGTAAATTGTGGTATATGAATGTTATGGAATATTATTGTTCTGTAAGAAATGACCAGCAGGATGAATACAGAGAGGACTGGCGAGACTTACATGAACTGATGCTAAGTGAAATGAGCAGAACCAGGAGATCATTATACACTTCGACAACGATATTGTATGAGGACATATTTTGATGGAAGTGGATTTCTTTGACAAAGAGACCTGAGTTTCAATTGATAAATGACGGACAAAAGCAGCTACACCAAAGAAAGAACACTGGGAAACGAATGTGAACTATCTGCATTTTTGTTTTTCTTCCCGGATTATTTATACCTTCTGAATCCAATTCTCCCTACGCAACAAGAGAACTGTTCAGTTCTGCAAACATATATTGTATCTAGGATATACTGCAACATATCCAACATATAAAGGACTGCTTGCCATCTAGGGGAGGGGGTGGAGGGAGGGAGGGGAAAAAAAAATCGGAACAGAAATGAGTGTCAATATAATGTAATTATTAAATAAAAAATTAAAAAAAAAAACATATGCATGGATAATTTGACAACATTGACCTTTGCATAGCTTTGCATTTCAAATTTTCTCCTCCTTCCCCCCACCCTCTTCCTTAGATGTCAAGCAATTCGATATATGTTAAACATGTTAAATGTAATATGTTAAATTCAATATGTATAAACATATTTGTACAATTATTTTGCTGCACAAGCGAAATAAAATTTAAAAAAGAAAGTACATGAGAAGAGAACAAAATGCAAATGAACAACAACAAAAAGAATGAGAATGCTATGTTGTGATCCACATTCAGTTCCTATAATCCTCTCTCTGGGTATAGATGGTCTCTTCATCACAAAATCATTGGGACTGGCATCAATTGTCTCATTGTTGGAAAGAGTCACATTCATCAGAAGTGATCATCATATAATATTGATATTGTCATGTACAATGATCTCATTTCACTTAGCATCAGTTCATATTAGTCTCTCTAGGCCTTTCTAAAATCCTCCTCATCATCATCATTTCTTATAGAACAATAATATTCCATAGCAGTCATATACTGTAACTTATTCAGCCATGCTCCAACTGATGGGCACCCACTCAGTTTCCAGTTTCTTGCCCCTATGAAAAGGGCCGCCACAAACATTTTTGCACACGTGGGTCCCTTTCTTCCCTTTAAGATCTTTTGGGATATAGGCCCAATAGAAACACTGCTGGGTTAAAGACTGTGTATAGTTTGATAACCTTTTGAACATAGTTCCAAATTGTTCTGCAGAATGGCTGGAGCCATTCACAACTTTACCAATAGTGGATAAGTTTTCCCACATTCCCTCCAACATTCATCCTTACCTTTTCCTGTCATCTTAGCCAAGCTGAGAGGTGTATAGTGGTATCTTAGAGTTGTCTTAATTTGCATTTCTCTGATTAATAATGAGTTGGAGCATCTTTTCATATGACTAGAAATAGTTTCAATTTCTTTGTCTGAGAATTGTTTGTTCATATCCTTTGACTGTTTATCAATTAGAGAATGGCTTGGATTCTTATAAATTCGAGTCAATTCTCTATATATTTTAGAAATGATGCCTTACCCTTAAATGTAAAAATGATTTCCCAATTTATTGCTTCCCTTCTGATCTGGTCTGCATTAGTTTTGTTAGTACAAAAACTTTTTAACTTAATATAAATCAAAATTATCTATCTGGTGTTCAATTATGAATTCTAGTTCTTCTTTGGACACAAATTCCTTCTCCACAGATCCATAAAAAGGATTATCATTAACATAACTCTAAACAGATAATCAATCAACAGATATAGAGAGAGAGAAAGAGAAAGAAAGAAAAAAGAAAAGAAAAAAAAGATATATTTTTAGAAAAGATAAAAAGATTTACACTTAGTGGATAATGATATTGTATAATGTGTTACATTATAGTAGTATTCATTCCCATAATATATATATATATATATATATATATATATATATTATATATATATATGTGTGTGTATATATATATATATACATATATATATATATATAAAACAGTAATATGTGAGTTCACAAACCTGACAAAAATAGATTTTATTTAGAATTTTTATAGAAATAAAAGAAATATTTCTAGAGAAATGGTAAAGTGAATTTGATTGCATTATGTTTTGTTTGTGGAGATTATAATAGATTATGAAACATCCTTGTTTCTGGACCCACTGGTGTTCCACACCTGCCCACAATGTTTTTAATTTTAATTTTAACACGTAAATTTAACAGTAATAACACATAACACATAATGGTACACATAAGCTTTTTCAATTTGTACTCAAACAACTGGTTGTAATGCTAGGGCAAAATGAATTATTTTCTTGATTTACTCCAGAGTAACCTAGAGGATCAAATTAAGACTTTCTGTAAAACAGCAATAAGCAATCCTCAATGGAGAACCAAGATTGAGATAAACTGTAGATACAACTCTTCTCTCAAGGGATCCTGTAACTCTCTTTGAAGAATCATCCTCTTGAGGTCAAGATCATTGGCAAAGCAACATGGGAGAAATTCCTTTGCAGCTGTTTGCTCTGAGCAGGCATGCAGAAAAAACAGATGACTTCAATTTTCAGTGTCATTACTCACAACCTTTCCTGACATTAGACTAGCTAACATACATACCATAAATAGCAAAAAAAAAAAAAAAAAAAAAAAAAAAACCTATATTCCCAAATGCCTAATATTAGAACTACAATAAGTCAAGATAGATTTGGGATGGAAGGTGTTGGCTGATGGATGGTATGTATTTGTTTTAAATCAAGATGGGTAAGCTTTATTTCAGCTTCACTGAGGTAGCTGACATAAATACCACCATCTCTGGTCTCCCAGTAAATACTAAAATTATTTTTTTAAACTACATAAAAATCAATCAAAGAAAATTGATATGTTATACATCACTATGAAAGGTGATTATAGATGGGCACAACACCCAATACTTTGTTAGCAATAGAAAAGAAAAAGCCAAGTGTAGTATTGGATCCACTATTTACAAATTGCATGACCCTGGATAAGTCATTACTCTCTCCTGGCTTGATTTCCCCATTTTAAAAATGTGTATACCAATACTTGCTCCAAATGCCTTAATTATCTTTTTAGAGGTATAAATGAGATCATGTAATTAAAATCCTACATAAGTATGGAGAGGTAGCATGGTATAAGAGATAGAGTTGACTTTGAAGGCAGGAAAACTTGGATCTAAATCTTGCCTTTGATACATTCAGGCTCTGAAATTCTGAGCAAATTCACTCTGGTGCTCTTGAAAACCTTCTAAGTGTATAAGTTGCAGAGAAAGTGCAGAACTGCATTATTAGTAGAAATTTCTTCACGTGGGATCTCCCTATACCAACAAAACCCTTTTCTCTACATAAATGTTAGTCAATCAAAAATGATTTATTAAAGACATGACTATGCCAAACCCTAGAGATTCAAGACTAAAGAATGAAACAAAATTACTCACAAGGAATTTAAATTTAAATGAGGGAGAAAAATGTGCATATATAATTATATACACCACACATATAAAATGAATAAAGATATATGCATAGAGTGATTGATTAAAACTATATTAAGATTTCTGGGACACTATGTGCATATTGCCTTTTGTATATGTGTATAATAAGTAAATTAAAGACGGTTTGGGGGGAGGACACTAGAAACTGATTATAGTATATTAAATTGTACAAAGCACTTTTAAAATATATCTCCCTTCAGCTTTATGACAATTCAGTGTAAAAAGTATACAGATATTAGATTTTTTAAAGTAAGGTTCATAAAGAAATATTTAGATCTTATAACACAGTTTTTCTTTTTCTTTGGCAAGTGGCCCCAATATGTAGAATATATCAGAAGAGTGAGGAGAACATATAAAAATTTCCATATCCTATTTCTGCCCAAGGTGCCACAAGTGGTTGGTAGCAGAACCTGGGTGGAAACTCAGGGCCTCTGTCTTCAAATCCAGAACATTTTTCTACTATAGGTCTTTATTTCACCTGGAGATAGATGCTATAAACTCAACTTAGTGACCTGGTCTCATTCAGTTCAATTGTACAACATTTATAGTTAGTTTAGTCTTACCCATTCCTGAGATTTTTTTTTCAACATGTAGTTTAAGATTAAATTTTGGAAAAGGATACCTAGGAAGAAAATAAGAAAACAATAAAAATACATAGCATACCTTAATTTTCTAATCTTCCTCTGATATTTGGACAATGAATAAATATGATGAATTTTATGTACAGCAAGAAATATGACTTGAAATTGGAGGCTGACGCCTGCAAAAAATTGGAATATAATAGAAAGATAGTTTACTAATAGAGATAGATTGTTCATAGAGTTGATTCACAAGGCATGTGATCAAAAAGAGATCATGACCATAACTATCCATGACAACTACTTTGGTCTCACATCTACTGGTCCTTCTACGTGAATGAAAGAGAAAATGTTGGAGCTCAGCATAATACATCTGCAGGCAAATAACTCAAATGTCAATTCTGCCATTTCTCAAGGCTGTTAAGAAAGCAAATGTATCTAGGTATATAATGGCATGTGTTAATGCATATAAAATCTGTGTGTATATATGTATGTGTATACATATATATATATATATATATATATATACAGACATATGTAATTATATAGAGATATATAACTATGCATATATTGCTTATTTCTATGAACAATATAAATAAATGGCATATTATGGGAAATTACATATCTAGATCAGATTCATGATCCAGTTTTATTGATTTTCTACTTCAGGATTCATTAAAATAATCTTTAAATAGATGTTTTGTGTTATAGAGGCACCTTCTTAATAGATTTTTCTTATGATTACTAAACATTTCTCTTTTGAGAAAAATGCTATTTTTTTTATCATCTATGTACTATGAGCCAAAAAGAGAATTTATCTAGATTTATATAGATTCTCACCCTGAGGATCATGAGCTTCTTTTTGAAAATAATTACTTAATTTCAATATATTTTTGCTTTTCTTAGTAATTTTATTTTTTCATAAATATTATTCTTAAGTGAAATTAATTGGTTTTTCTGAAGTCATCAGAGGATCCCATTCATGATACAAGAGGAAAAAAAAAAGGTTAAAACGTTCTAATCTAGATTCTGATAAAGAATAGAATAAAATAGACAATCTTGAAGGGAGATCATTTTTCTAATACAAGAAGCATCCAAGCATCAGATAAAAAATCCTTTTCCAGAAATGTTGTTGGAGGCATTCTTGAGTTGGATGGAAAAAGGAAAATATACATGCATTCATACATGCATGCAAATAAACATGTGATATGTTCTTTCTCTTGACCTACTTTTAAACTAATTAATTAAATTATTTAGGAATCTATCTGCCAAGGGAAAATCAGAAACTTTATGAGCAAAACTACAAAACACTTTCCACACAAATTAAGTCTGATCTAACCAATTGGAAAAATATTAAATGCTCTTGGATAGGGCAAGCAAATATAATAAAGATGACAATACTACCCAAACTATTTATTTAGTTTATTTTTTTAGAGCTATACCAATCAGACTTCCCAAAAAACTATTTTAATGATTTAGAAAAAATAACAACAAAGTTCATATGGAAAAACAAAAGGTCAAGAATTTCAAGGGAATTAATGAAAAAAATCAAATGAAGGGGGCCTAGCTATACCAGATCTAAAATTATATTATAAAGCAGCAGTTACTACAACCATTTGGTATTGGCTAAGAAATAGACTAGTTGATCATTGGAATAGGTTAGGTTCCAAGGACAAAATAGTCAATAACTTTAGTTATCTAGTGTTTGGCAAACCCAAAGACCCCAGATTTTGGGATAAGAACCCACTGTTTGACAAAAATTGTTGGGAAAATTGGAAACTAGTATGGCAGAAACTAGGTATTGACCCACACTTAACACTGTATACCAAGATAAGGTCAAAATGGGTTCATGACCTAGGCATAAAGAATGACATTATAAATAAATTAGAGCCCTTTGATCCAGCAGTGTTACTACTGGGCTTATATCCCAAAGATATCATAAAGAAGGGAAAGTGATCTGTATGTGCACAAATGTTTGTGGCAGCCCTCTTTGTAGTGGCCAGAAACTGGAAACTGAGTGTATGCCCATCAATTGGAGAATGGTTGAGTAAATTGTGATATATGAATATTATGGAATATTATTGTTCGGTGTGACCAACAGGATGATTTCAGAAATGCCTGCAGAGACTTATACAAACTGATGCTGAGTGAAACAAGCAGGGCCAGGAGATCATTATATATTTCAACAACAATACTATATGATGACCAATTCGGATGGACCTGGCCATCCTCAGCAATGAGATGAACCAAATCAGTTCCAATGAAGCAGTAATAAACTGAACCAGCTACGCCCAGTGAAAGAACTCTGGGAGATGACTAAGAACCATTATGTTGAATTCCCAATCCCTATATTTTTGCCCACCTGCATTTTTTATTTCCTTCACAGGCTAATTGTACAATATTTCAGAGTCCAATTCTTTTCGTACAGCAAAATAACGGTTTGGTCATGTATACTTATTGTGTATCTAATTTATACTTTAATATATTTAACATCTACTGGTCATCTTGCCATCTAGGGGAGGAGATGGGAGGAAGGAGGGGAAAAATTGGACCAAGAGGTTTGGCAATTGTCAATGCTGGAAAGTTACCCATACATATAACCTGTAAATAAAAGGCTATTAAAATAAATAAACAAACAAATAAATAAATTAGAGGAACATAGGATAGTTTACCTCTCAGACCTGTGGAAGAGGAAGGAATTTGTGACCAAAGAAGAACTAGAGATCATTATTGATCACAAAATAGAAAATTTTGATTATATCAAATTGAAAAGTTTTTGTGCAAACAAAACTAATGCAGACAAGATTAGAAGGGAAGCAATAAACTGGGAAAACATTTTTTACAGTCAAAGGTTCTGATAAAGTCCTCATATCCAAAATATATAGAGAGAATTGACTGTAATTTATAAGAAATCAAGCCATTCTCCAACAGATAAATGGTCAAAGGATATGAACAGACAATTCTCAAAGAAATTGAAACTATTCCTAGCCATATGAAAAGATGTTCCAAGTCATTATTAATCAGAGAAATGCAAATTAAAATAACTCTGAAATACTACTACACACCTGTCAGATTGGCTAGAATGACAGGGAAAGATAATGCGGAATGTTGGAGTGGATGTGGGGGAAACAGGAACACTGATGCATTGTTGGTGGAATTGTGAATACGTCCAGCCATTCTGGAGAACAATTTGGAACTATGCTCAAAAAGCTATCAAACTGTGCATACCCTTTGATCCATCAGTGCTATTACTGAGCTTATATCCCAAAGAGATTTTAAAGAAGGGAAAGGGGCCTGTGTGTGCAAGAATGTTTGTGGCAGCCCTTTTTGTAGTGGCCAAAAGCTGGAAACTGAGTAGATGCCCCTCAATTGGAGAATAGATGAATAAATTGTGGTATATGAATATTATGGAATATTGTTCTGTAAGAAATAACCAGCAGGATAATTTCAGAAAGGCCTGGAGAGACTTACACAAACTAATGCTAAGTGAAATGAGCAAGACCAGGAGATCATTATATACTTCAACAACAATACTATATGATGATCAATTCTGATGGACTTGGCCCTCTTCAGCAATGAGATGAACCAAATCAGTTCCAATAGAGCAGTAATGAATTGAACCAGCTACACCAGTGAACTCTGGGAGATGACTATGAACCACTATAGAATTCCCAATCCCTCTATTTTTGTCAGCCTGCATTTTTTATTTCCTTCACAGGCTAATTGTATGTTATTTCAAAGTCTGATTCTTTTTGTACATCAAAATAATTGTTTGGACATGTATAGTTATATTGTATTTAATTTATACTTTAACATATTGAATATGTATTGGTCAACCTGCCATTTGGGGGAGGGGGGAAGGAGGGGAGAAATTGGAATAAAAGGTTTGGCAATTGTCAATGCTGTAAAATTACCCATGTAAATAAAAAGCTATAATAAAAAAATATGAAAAAAATAAAATAATTGTAGGCAAAAAAATATGACAAATGAAGACATTTTTGGTTTATTTAAAAACATACTAAAAAAATAAAATTATTTATGCATATGTTTTGAAAATAAAAGGCTTTAATAAAAAAGTTTTAAAAACCAAAGTTTATTGAAATTACTTTGGATCACTGAATTGCTGAGAAGAGCTAAATCTTCCATAGTTGATCATCAAATAATTTTGCCATTGCAGGGTACAATGTTTTCCTGGTTCTGCTCATTTCACTCAGCATCAGTTTATGTGAATTTTTCCAGGTTTTTCCACTCTGTTCATTTCTTCTTGTACAATAATATTCTATTACTTCCACATATCATAACTTATTCAGCCATCCCCCAATCAATGGACATCCACTCATTTTCCAGTTATTTGCCATCACAAATAGAGTAGCCACAAACATTTTTGTACATGTGAGTCCTTTTCCCTTTTTTATGTTATCTTTGGGATACAGACTCAGTAATGGCATTGCTGGGTCAAAGGGTATGTCCAGTTTTATAACCCTTTAGACATGTATCCAAATTACTCTCCAGAATGATTGGATAATTTCACAATTCCGCAACAATGCATTAGTATCCCAATTTCCCTACATTCCCTCCAACATTTATCCTTATCTTTTTTCTGTCATCTTAACCAATCTGAGAGGTGTAAGATGCCTACCATTTCTTGAACTATAGCAAATAACTGTTGATAATATTTGAGTTATCCTCAATCTTTTTGAAATGGTCTCAAGTTCTTCTATACAAATCATTCTATTTTTGGATTTTGAATAGATACTAGTCACCATTTAAAGGAATGATCCATTAATTCCTATACTTTGTAGTATCTTTAACATAAATGAAGAAAATATGTATCTATTGTTATTATCATAAGATTATTGTTGTTTTATAGCTAATTATTTCTTATTTCTATAAGTTTGGTACTATTGAAAGAACCTTTATTCCTGTATGAATTTAGTCTAGTGATAAGGTAAAATCTCTTTGATGATGTTAAGTCTTTAATAATTTATTTAATGTTTTTTGGTTCTATACTCATCAGAGAAATTGGTCTAAAATATCCTTTCTCTACTTTGTCTCTCCTTTATTTTGATAACACAGTCATGTTTTTCTTAAAGAAGGATTTTGATAGGATGCATTATCTCATTATTTTTCTAATCATTTTGTATAATATTGGTATTAAGTGTGATTGCATTGTACTTTGTGCTAAAATAGTACTTGGATTATTTGATAGGATTTATTTGCAAATCTATCTTGTCCTTGATTATTTCCCTGCTTTGGAAATTCTTTTGTGGCTTATTAAATTTGTTTTACTGACATTGGGTTATTTAAGTTCTCTATTTCTTGTTCAGTAATTGTATCTTTTGTATATTTTAAAAATATTTGCCTATTATATATTATTAGTTTTATAGGAATGTAATTAGGTAAAATAGTTCCAAATAATTGCTTTTATTCATTCTTTACTTACTATAAATTCTCTCTTTTCACCTTTATTCCAAAAAAATGGTTTTTCTCCCTTTTAAAATCAGTCAACCCTCCCAAAAAACCCAAATTAAAAACAAACGAGCAAAAATTATAAAAAAAATAAAAAACAAAAAATCAGATTAATCAAGTTTATCTCTTTTATTAGCTTTCCAACTGAAAAAAAAAACTCCTTGTTTATTTACAAATTTAGTGATTTTGTTTTCGATTCTATTTATCTTTTCTTTGCTATTCAAATTTCTGTTTTGTGTTTAACTTTTAAAATTTGTTGCTTTTTAGTTTTTTAAAAAAACAATTGTTAATAAATTTTGTTAATAAACATATTTTGTGAAACAAATATTTACTGATTTGGTTACATAACAAAGGTTTTGTACAGTAACACATTGTCAAATGTGTGTTGCTGCTTCTCTTACTACAGTAAGAAAAGTATTTCCTAAAGTAATGTTATTATATTACATGGATGATATCTTGGGGTATGTACCTAAAGGAGCAAATGTTAGAAGTATGTCTACAAAAGACCATGGAAACATTAAGGAACTATAAATTGCATATCGCTCCAGAAAAAATTCAAAGACATTCTTCTTTTCAATATTTAGTATATGAAGTATACCGAAGGCATTTACAAAACAAAAACTTTCCTTAAGAAGAGAGAGACGCTAAACACCTTAAATGACCTTCAGAAATTGATAGGAGATATCCAATGGATGCATCCAGTGTTAGGCTTGACTACCTATAAATTCCAACCATTATGTGACATTTTAAGGGGAAACAGTGCTTTAAACTCATCATGCCAGATTACAAAAGAAACTCAAGAGGCATTGAGAGAAGTTGAACTGGCTTTATCTACTGTGGTTGAAAGACTCACTCATAAACCCTTGGAAATATCAGTTTTTGCTAGAAAAGAGGCACCCACAGCAGTCCTTCATCAAAGAGACAGTGTGATAGAGTGGGTGAACCTCCAAGCACAACCAGAACAAAGCCTTACTCCTTACCCAGTGCTTGTGGCTAGAATTTTATTAAAGGTAAATAAGCAAGCACTACAATTATCTGGGAGAAGACCTGACAAGATATACACCTTTTATACTGATGCACAACTTAATGTATGCTGTGAAACCATCCCAGAGTGGCAAATTTATTGGCCACAGCTCCAAATTTTACACACAGGTTTCTATTAAAGATAACCAGACTATTACATATTTGGCGATGGATTCTTGAAGAAAAGGTTTCTAAAGTTCCGCTTAAAGGAGCAAGTATCTTTACAGATGCATCCAAACATAACATTTGTGGTGTATACTCTCGTGACTTAACTATAAAGAGAGGAGTCAGAATTCCTTTTCATTCTTCAGCAGAATGAATTGTATGTAATCATTCTAGGTCTTACTTATTATTCAGGAGATATGAATATCTGATTCTGCCTATTCAGTAGATGTTGTATGAAGAATTGCTACAGCTCAAATAAAATGTGTAGCTTCCAATATATATCAGCTCTTTAATGAATTTCAAGAGCAAGTGAGAAAGCATCCAGGTAAGATTTATATCTTGCATGTCCATTCTCACAGAGGACTTCCAGGTCCTATTTTTGATGGTAATTCAAAGGCAAACAGCCTTCTAACTATGTTGGTCAATACTCCTTTGTGTCAGGTAGCCCAAAAATCTCATTCTAAATATCATCAGGCTGCTCGAGCTTTGCATCTGCAGTTTGGGATAACAAAAGAGGAAGATAGGAATATAGTAAAAGCCTGTATAGCTTGTCTTCCTTTCCACGCTTCTACACTCCCTCCAGGGATGAAGCCTCGTGATTTGGAGCACAAGCTCCTGGACTGAGAGATACTTCAAGCCAGAGACCATTATGGCGGTCCTCCTGCCTTCCCCATAGAAACCAACACAACTTCCGGAGGACCTATAGAAATCTAGCTTGGGCCTCAGACTGTGAAGGAGATAATAAAGACTTTGGGACTTTAACACCTGGCTATTCCCATGGTGATTACTCAGCTGAAATAAAGGCTGTCCAAAGACCTCTAGAAAAAACAACTAGAACACTACAGATTAACATGTGAATTCTGTGGTCTTCTTTTTCTTTAA
Source organism: Antechinus flavipes (assembly GCF_016432865.1). Taxonomy (NCBI): domain Eukaryota; kingdom Metazoa; phylum Chordata; class Mammalia; order Dasyuromorphia; family Dasyuridae; genus Antechinus; species Antechinus flavipes. The sequence continues at coordinate 194,622,273 of NC_067400.1, read as the reverse complement.
AATATAATGCTTCTCTCTGGGTGCAGGTTTCTTGGGGAGGTTTTCTGGAGGCAGCCTTACTTTCAGTTATAATTAATAATCACTCCAAAATGCAGCCAGCTGATAAAATGCAAACATTTATTTTTTCCTTCCAATAGCCTGGTTACTTTTTCCTAGAGGCCTATCTTTCTACTTGGTTCCAAGAGCTCTTGCTGCTAGTCCTTTGCCTCTGCTCTCTTCAGCCTCCACCCAGCACAAAGGTGGAAGATGGAATGAATCTGTCTTGCCTCTGAAAACAGACTTCTCTCTGAACTCACTTGACGTTCCCCTCTCAATCTTATCAGATGAACTAACTTGACTGGGTCACTGAAGCTCTATTTATGCTCCTTCTCTGAGAATGGGACTGTGGGATCTGAGAGTGGGATTTGGGATTCCTCTGAAAGTGCTCTCAGGCCTTAAGTGCTTCTTGCTTATATGAGCTCTCTAAAGGTGTGAACACAAACATTGTTTCTATCAGTATTAACGACTTATCACCTTGTAAGGATATGCTCTAACATGTGAAGCAATAAGCATTGTATCAATTCCATTGAGTTAACACTAGGATTCTAACATCTCATTTTATATCAGGTACAGCTAGGCCACCTTCATTTGATTTTTTTTTTTCATTAATTCCCTTGAGATTCTCGACTTTTTATTGTTCCATATGAATTTTGTTGTTATTTTTTCTAGATCATTAAAATATTTTCTTGGAAGTCTGATTGGTATAGCACTAAATAAATAGATTAGTTTAGGGTGTACTGTCATCTTTATTATATTCGCTTGGCCTATCCAAGAGCACTTAATATTTTTCCAATTATTTAAGTCTGACTGTATTTGTGTGGAAAGTTTTTTTGTAATTTTGCTCATATAATTCCTGACTTTCCTTTGGTAGATAGATTTCCAAATATTTTATGCTGTTGACAGTTATTTTGAATGGAATTTCTCTTTGTATCTCTTGCTATTGGATTTTGTTGGTGATGTATAAAAATGCTGAGGATTTATGGGGATTTATTTTGTATCCTGCTACTTTGCTAAAGTAATGAATTATTTCTAACAGCTTTTTAGTAGAATCTCTGGAGTTCTTTAGGTATACATCATGTCGTCTGCAAAGAGTAATAGTATGTTTTCTCATTGCTTACTCTAATTCCTTTAATCTCTTTCTCAACTCTTATTGCAGAGGCTAGTGTTTCTCATACAATATTGAATAATAATGGTGATAGTGGACAACCTTGCTTCACTCCAGATCTTAGTGGGAAAGGTTTCACTTTTTCCCGATTGCATATGATGCTTATTGACGGTTTTAAATATATGCTCCTGACTATTTTAAGGAAAAGTCCACTTATTCCTATACTCTCAAGTATTTTGATTAGGAATGGATGGTGGATTTTATCAAATGCTTTTTCTGCATCTATTGAGATGATCATATGATTTTTATTTGTTTGGTTATTGATATAGTCAATTATGCTAATAATTTTCCTAATATTGAACCAGCCCTGCATTCCTGGTATAAATCCTATTTGGTCATAATGTATTACCCTGGGGATGATTTTCTGTAATCTCTTTGCTAATATTTTATTTAAGATTTTAGCATCAATTTTCTTTCTCTGTTTTCAGCCTACCTGATTTAGTTATCTGTACCAAGTCTGTGTTGTAAAAGGAGTTTGGTAAGACTCCTTCAATCCCTATTTTTTCAAATACTTTATATAGCATTGGAGTTAATTGTTCTTTTTTTTTTTTTTTAGAGAATAATAGACTTTATTTATTTATTTATTTTTTAATATATACATACTTTCTTTTATATATATATATTTTTTTAAATTTAATAATTACTTTATATTGACACTCGTTTCTGTTCCGATTTTTTTTTCCCTCCCTCCCTCCACCCCCTCCCCTAGATGGCAAGCAGTCCTTTATATGTTGGATATGTTGCAGTATATCCTAGATACAATATATGTTTGCAGAACCGAACAGTTCTCTTGTTGCATAGGGAGAATTGGATTCAGAAGGTATAAATAACCCGGGAAGAAAAGCAAAAATGCAGATAGTTCACATTCGTTTCCCAGTGTTCTTTCTTTGGGTGTAGCTGCTTTTGTCCGTCATTTATCAATTGAAACTCAGGTCTCTTTGTCAAAGAAATCCACTTCCATCAAAATATGTCCTCATACAACATCGTTGTCGAAGTGTATAATGATCTCCTGGTTCTGCTCATTTCACTTAGCATCAGTTCATGTAAGTCTCGCCAGTCCTCTCTGTATTCATCCTGCTGGTCATTTCTTACAGAACAATAATATTCCATAACATTCATATACCACAATTTACCCAGCCATTCTCCAATTGATGGGCATCCATTCATTTTCCAGTTTCTAGCCACTACAAACAGGGCTGCTACAAACATTTTGGCACATACAGGTCCCTTTCCCTTCTTTAGTATTTCTTTGGGATATAAGCCCAATAGAAACACTGCTGGATCAAAGGGTATGCACAATTTGATAATTTTTTGGGCATAATTCCAGATTGCTCTCCAGAATGGTTGGATTCGTTCACAACTCCACCAACAATGCAATAGTGTCCCAGTTTTCCCGCATCTCCTCCAACATTCATCATTATTTTTTCCTGTCATCTTAGCCAATCTGACAGGTGTGTAGTGGTATCTAAGAGTTGTCTTAATTTGCATTTCTCTGATCAATAATGATTTGGAACACTCTTTCATATGAGTGGTAATAGTTTCAATTTCATCCTCTGAAAATTGTCTGTTCATATCCTTTGACCATTTATCAATTGGAGAATGGCTTGATTTCTTATAAATTTGAGTCAGTTCTCTATATATTTTGGAAATGAGGCCTTTATCAGAACCTTTAACTGTGAAAATGTTTTCCCAGTTTGTTGCTTCCCTTCTAATCTTGTTTGCATTAGTTTTATTTGTACAAAGGCTTTTTAATTTGATGTAATCGAAATTTTCTATTTTGTGATCAGTAATGGTCTCTAGTTCATCTTTGGTCACAAATTTCTTTCTCCTCCACAAGTCTGAGAGATAAACTATTCTATGTTCCTCTAATTTATTTATAATCTCGTTCTTTATGCCTAGGTCATAGACCCATTTTGATCTTATCTTGGTATATGGTGTTAAGTGTGGGTCCATGCCTAATTTCTGCCATACTAATTTCCAATTATCCCAGCAGTTTTAATCAAATAATGAATTCTTTTCCCAGAAGTTAGGGGCTTTAGGTTTGTCAAACGCTAGATTGCTATAATTGACTGTTCTGTCTTGTGAACCTAGCCTTTTCCACTGATCCACTAATCTATTTCTTAGCCAATACCAAATGGTTTTGGTGACTGCTGCTTTATAATATAATTTTAGATCAGGTACAGCTAGGCCGCCTTCATTTGATTTTTTTTTCATTAATTCCCTTGAGATTCTCGACTTTTTATTGTTCCATATGAATTTTGTTGTTATTTTTTCTAGATCATTAAAATATTTTCTTGGAAGTCTGATTGGTATAGCACTAAATAAATAGATTAGTTTAGGGAGTATTGTCATGTTTATTATGTTCGCTCAGCCGATCCAAGAGCACTTAATATTTTTCCAATTATTTAAGTCTGACTTTATTTGTGTGGAGACTTTTTTATAATTTTGCTCATATAATTCCTGACTTTCCTTGGTAGATAGATTCCCAAATATTTTATGGTATCAACAGTTATTCTGAATGGAATTTCTCTTTGTATCTCTTGCTGTTGGGTTTTGTTGGTGATGTATAAAAATGCTGAGGATTTATGGGGATTTATTTTGTAGCCAGCTACTTTGCTAAAATTATGAATTATTTCCAATAGCTTTTTAGTAGAATCTCTGGGGTTCTCTAGGTATACCATCATATCATCTGCAAAGAGTGATAGTTTGGTTTCCTCATTGCCTACTCTAATTCCTTTAATATCTTTCTTGACTCTTATTGCCGAGGCTAGTGTTTCTAATACGATATTAAATAATAATGGTGATAGTGGGCAACCTTGCTTCACTCCAGATCTTACTGGGAAAGGTTCCAGTTTTTCCCCATTGCATATGATGCTTACTGATGGTTTTAAATATATGCTCCTGACTATTTTAAGGAAAAGTCCATTTATTCCTATGCTCTCAAGTGTTTTTATGAGGAATGGATGTTGGATTTTATCAAATGCTTTTTCTGCATCTATTGAGATGATCATATGGTTTTTGTTTGGTTATTGATATAGTCAATTATGCTGATAGTTTTCCTAATATTGAACCAGCCCTGCATTCCTGGTATAAATCCTACTTGGTCATAGTGTATTATCCTGGTGACGATTTTCTGTAATCTTTTTGCTAATATTTTATTTAAGATTTTAGCATCAATATTCATTAGGGAGATTGGTCTATAATTTTCTTTCTCTGTTTTCAGCCTACCTGGTTTAGGTATCAGTACCATGTCTGTGTCATATAAGGAGTTTGGTAGGACTCCTTCAAACCCTATTTTTTCAAATACTTTATATAACATTGGAGTTAATTGTTCTTTAAATGTTTGGTAGAATTCACATGTCAATCCATCTGGTCCTGGGGATTTTTTCTTAGGGAGTTGATTGATAGTTTGTTCTATTTCTTTTTCTGAGATGGGACTGTTTAGGATATTTACTTCTTCCTCTGTTAGTTTGGGCAAGCTATATTTTTGGAGGTATTCTTCTATTTCATTTAAGTTGTCGAATTTATTGGCATAAAGTTGGGCAAAGTAACTCCTAATTATTGCTCTAATTTCCTCTTCGTTAGTGGCGAGTTCTCCCTTTTCATTTTTAAGACTAACAATTTGATTTTCCTCTTTCCTTTTTTTAATCAGATTTACTAAGGGTTTGTCTGTTTTGTTGGTTTTTTCATAGAACCAACTCTTAGTTTTATTAATCAATTCAATAGTTTTTTTACTTTCAATTTTATTGATCTCACCTTTTATTTTTAGAATTTCAAGTTTAGTGTTTGACTGGGGGGTTTTAATTTGTTCCTTTTCTAGCATTTTTAATTGCAAACCCAATTCATTGACCTTCTCTTTCTCTATTTTATACAAATAGGCCTCTAGAGATATGAAATTTCCCCTTATTACCGCTTTGGCTGCATCCCATATATTTTGGTATGATGTCTCATTATTATCGTTTTCTTGGGTGAAGTTATTAATTATGTCTATGATTTGCTGTTTCACCCAATCATTCTTTAGTATGAGATTATTTAGTTTCCAATTATTTTTTGGTCTACTGTCCCCTGGTTTTTTGTTGAATGTAATTTTCATTGCATCTTGGTCTGAAAAGGATGCATTTACTATTTATGCCTTGCTGCATTTGAGTTTGAGGTTTTTATGTCCTAATATATGGTCAATTTTTGTATAGGTTCCATGAACTGCTGAAAAGAAAGTGTATTCCTTTCTGTCTCCATTACACTTTCTCCAGAGATCTATCATATCTAACTTTTCTAGTATTCTATTTACCTCTTTGACTTCTTTCTTATTTATTTTGTGGTTTGATTTATCTAATTCTGAGAGTGCAAGGTTGAGATCTCCCACTATTATAGTTTTACTGTCTATTTCTTCTTGCAGCTCTCTTAGTTTCTCTTTTAAGAATTTAGATGCTACCCCACTTGGTGCATATATGTTTAATATAGATAGTGCTTCATTATCCATGCTACCCTTTAGCAAGATATAGTGTCCTTCCTTATCTCTTTTAATTAGGTCAATTTTTGCTTTAGCTTGATCTGAGATCAGGATGGCTACCCCTGCTTTTTTCACTTCACCTGAAGCATAGTAGATTTTGCTCGAACCTTTTACCTTTAACCTGCATGTATCTCCCCGCTTCAGGTGTGTTTCTTGTAAACAACATATTGTAGGATTTTGGCTTTTAATCCATTCTGCTAACCGCTTTCTCTTTATGGGGGAGTTTACCCCGTTCACGTTTATGGTTAGAATGACCAATTCTGTATTACTTGCCATCTTGTTAACCCCGGTTTATGCTTTTCTCCCTTCTTTCCCCTTTCCCCCCCTTCCCAGTATTAAGCTTGTGAGCACCACTTGCTTCTCACAGCCTTCCCTTTTTAGTATCCCTCCCCCCGCCTTAGAGTTCCTCCCCCTATCTTACCCCTTTCCCTCCCAGTTCCCGTATTCCCTTCCTCTTAGCTTATTCCTTCCCTTTTCACTTTTCCCTTCTCACTTTTCAATGAGGTGGGAGAAGTTTCACCATAGATTGAATATGTCTTAAGATTTTTCACTTAAAGCCAATTCTGAAGGCAGTAAGATACCCACTATATTCATCCCCCTCCATTCTTTCTCTCAGATATAATAGGTTTCCTATGCCTCTTCATGAGATGTACTACCCCCACTTTACCCTTTTTCTGATACAATGTCCTTTCCACATCAATTTCTAGAACAAGGTATACATGTATTCTTAATACATCTATATAGTCAAAATATAGTTCCCAAGATTAATCTTTACCTTTTTAGATTTCTCTTGAGTTCTATATTTGTAGATCAAACTTTTTGTTAAGTTCTGGTTTTTTCATCAGAAATAGATGAAATTCACTTACTTCGTTGAATGTCCATCTTCTTCCCTGGAAAAAGATGCTCAGTCTCGCTGGGTAAGTTATTTTTGGTTGCATACCAAGTTCCTTAGCCTTTCGGAATATCATATTCCAGGCCCTTCGATCTTTTAATGTGGATGCTGCCAGATCCTGGGTGATCCTTATTGTGGCTCCTTGATACTTGAATTGGGTTTTTCTAGCCGCTTGCAATATTTTTTCCTTCATCTGAGGGTTCTGGCATTTGGCCACTATATTCCTTGGTGTTTTGATTTTAGGATCCCTTTCAGTGGGTGATCGATGAATCCTTTCAATGTTTATTTTTTCCTCTGTTCCTATGAATTCTGGGCAGTTCTCTTTGATAATTTCCTGGAAAATAGTGTCCAGGCTCTTTTTTTCATCATGTTTTTCTGGAAGTCCAATGATTCTCAGATTGTCTCTCCTGGATCTGTTTTCAAGGTCTGTTGTCTTCCCCAGAAGGTATTTCACATTTTTCTCCATTGTTTGATTTTTTTGGATTTGCTTGACTGATTCTTCTTGTCTCCTCGAATCATTCAATTCCACTTGTTCAAGTCTGATTTTCAGTGAAGTATTCTCTTCACTCTCTTTTTAAAATCTTTTTCTAATTGTCCAATTGAGTTCTTTTGTTCTGTGGAATTTTTTTCCATTTCGCCAATTTTGTTTTTTAGAGAGCTGTTTTCTGTTTCCAGTTCACTAATCCTATTTTTCAAGGATTTTACTTCTTTATCCACTTTCTCTTTAACTTTCTCCGGGCTCTTTTGCCAAGCCTCCCTCTCCTTTTCCCAAGCTTCCCTTTCCTTTTTTTTTTTTAATTTTTATTTAATAATTACTTTATATTGACACTCGTTTCTGTTCCAATTTTTTTTTCCCTCCCTCCCTCCACCCCCTCCCCTAGATGGCAAGCAGTCCTTTATATGTTGGATATGTTGCAGTATATCCTAGATACAATATATGTTTGCAGAACCGAACAGTTCTCTTGTTGCATAGGGAGAATTGGATTCAGAAGGTATAAATAACCCGGGAAGAAAAGCAAAAATGCAGATAGTTCACATTCGTTTCCCAGTGTTCTTTCTTTGGTGTAGCTGCTTTTGTCCGTCATTTATCAATTGAAACTCAGGTCTCTTTGTCAAAGAAATCCACTTCCATCAAAATATGTCCTCATACAACATCGTTGTCGAAGTGTATAATGATCTCCTGGTTCTGCTCATTTCACTTAGCATCAGTTCATGTAAGTCTCGCCAGTCCTCTCTGTATTCATCCTGCTGGTCATTTCTTACAGAACAATAATATTCCATAACATTCATATACCACAATTTAACCAGCCATTCTCCAATTGATGGGCATCCATTCATTTTCCAGTTTCTAGCCACTACAAACAGGGCTGCTACAAACATTTTGGCACATACAGGTCCCTTTCCCTTCTTTAGTATTTCTTTGGGATATAAGCCCAATAGAAACACTGCTGGATCAAAGGGTATGCACAATTTGATAATTTTTTGGGCATAATTCCAGATTGCTCTCCAGAATGGTTGGATTCGTTCACAACTCCACCAACAATGCAATAGTGTCCCAGTTTTCCCGCATCTCCTCCAACATTCATCATTATTTTTTCCTGTCATCTTAGCCAATATGACAGGTGTGTAGTGGTATCTCAGAGTTGTCTTAATTTGCATTTCTCTGATCAATAATGATTTGGAACACTCTTTCATATGAGTGGTAATAGTTTCAATTTCATCCTCTGAAAATTATCTGTTCATATCCTTTGACCATTTATCAATTGGAGAATGGCTTGATTTCTTATAAATTTGAGTCAGTTCTCTATATATTTTGGAAATGAGGCCTTTATCAGAACCTTTAACTGTGAAAATGTTTTCCCAGTTTGTTGCTTCCCTTCTAATCTTGTTTGCATTAGTTTTATTTGTACAAAGGCTTTTTAATTTGATGTAATCCAAATTTTCTGTTTTGTGATCAGTAATGGTCTCTAGTTCATCTTTGGTCACTAATTTCTTTCTCCTCCACAGGTCTGAGAGATAAACTATTCTATGTTCCTCTAATTTATTTATAATCTCGTTCTTTATGCCTAGGTCATGGACCCATTTTGATCTTATCTTGGTATATGGTGTTAAGTGTGGGTCCATGCCTAATTTCTGCCATACTAATTTCCAATTATCCCAGCAGTTTTTATCAAATAATGAATTCTTTTCCCAGAAGTTAGGGGCTTTGGGTTTGTCAAACACTAGATTGCTATAATTGACTATTCTGTCTTGTGAGCCTAGCCTTTTCCACTGATCCACTAATCTATTTCTTAGCCAATACCAAATGGTTTTGGTGACTGCTGCTTTATAATATAATTTTAGATCAGGTACAGCTAGGCCACCTTCATTTGATTTTTTTTTCATTAATTCCCTTGAGATTTTCGACTTTTTATTGTTCCATATGAATTTTGTTGTTATTTTTTCTAGATCAATAAAATATTTTCTTGGAAGTCTGATTGGTATAGCACTAAATAAATAGATTAGTTTAGGGAGTATTGTCATCTTTATTATGTTCGCTCGGCCTATCCAAGAGCACTTAATATTTTTCCAATTATTTAAGTCTGACTTTATTTGTGTGGAGACTTTTTTATAATTTTGCTCATATAATTCCTGACTTTCCTTTGGTAGATAGATTCCCAAATATTTTATGGTATCAACAGTTATTCTGAATGGAATTTCTCTTTGTATCTCTTGCTGTTGGGTTTTGTTGGTGATGTATAAAAATGCTGAGGATTTATGGGGATTTATTTTGTAGCCAACTACTTTGCTAAAATTATGAATTATTTCCAATAGCTTTTTAGTAGAATCTCTGGGGTTCTCTAGGTATACCATCATATCATCTGCAAAGAGCTTCCCTCTCCTTTTGCCAAGCCTCACTCTGCTTTCCCCATTTTTCTTCTAGCTCCCTTGTGAGAGCCTTTTTAATCACTTCTATGAGGTTCATCTGTGCTGAGGAACAGATGATCTCCTCCTTTGGGGATTCACCTGGGGATTGCCTGTTTTTAGTCTCCTCAGGATTCAGAGTCTGCTCTCTATCTGTGTAGAAGCTGTCAAGGGTTAAAGTCCTCTTCAGCTTCTTGCTCATTCTGTCTATTAATCAGAGACAAACTACCAAAGAAAAACAGAAAAAACTGGAGTCTTTCTTTGGGGGAGGGGCTGGGTATGTTACCGAGCTTCCTCTACAGACTGCAGGGGGCAGCAGTGAGGCACTAGCAGGACTGTGTGAGCCTGTGCTCTGAGATCCCAGAGCGTGCTGAGTCACTGTGGGGGGGAAGGGGGAGGCGGCCAGGTCCTGGGAGACTCCAGCTGTTTGGGGTTGTATTCTTCAGCCCCGGTGTTTTTAGCTTCTCTGCTGGGCTGCTGACTTGCTGCTGGAGCAAAGTATCCAAACCTGTAGCAAAGCTCTCCCCGCAGAGACGGCTGCGATCACTCCCCACCCCCTCTCCAGTCTGCTCCCGAGCTCTCACTGCCGCTGCCCTCAGCCTGCGCCCGATCTAAAACCGCCCCAGCCCTCCAGTAAAGACAGACCTTTCTTGGCGAATCTCAAGGATGGCTTCTCTTGGTAACCATATGTGGGTTTTTTTTCAGTCAAGCATTGATTCAGAGGCTTGTAATGAAGTGGATAGTGAGAGAAAGCGTGGAGCTTATGCAGCTGTGAGCCTCCTCTCCGCCATCTTAACCGGAAGTCCGAGTTAATTGTTCTTTAAATGTTTGGTAGAATTCACATGTAAATCCATCTGGTCCTGGGGATTATTTCTTAGGGAGTTGGTTGATAGCTTGTTCTATTTCTTTTTCTGAGATGGGACTGTTTAGGATATTTACTTCTTCCTCTGTTAGTTTGGGCAAGCTATATTTTTGAAGGTATTCTTGCATTTCATTTAAGTTGTCAAATTTATTGGCATAAAATTGAGCAAAGTAACTGTAATTATTGCTCCAATTTCCCCTTCATTAATGGAGAGTTCTCCCTTTTCATTTTTAAGATTAACAATTTGATTTTCCTCTTTCCTTTTTTTAATCAGATTTACTAAGGGTTTGTCTATTTTGTTGGTTTTTTCATAGAACCAACTCTTAGTTTTATTAATTAATTCAATAGTTTTTTTTTTACTTTCAATTTTATTGATCTCTCCTTTTATTTTTAGAAAATCAAGTTTAGTGTTTGATGGGGGTGTTTAATTTGTTCCTTTTCTAGCATTTTTAGTTGTAAGCCCAATTCATTGACCTTCTCTTTCTCTATTTTATGCAAGTAGGCTTCTAGAGATATGAAATTTCCCCTTATTACCGCTTTGGCTGCATCCCATACATTTTGGCATGATGTCTCATTGTTATTTTCTTGGGTGAAGTTATTAATTATATCTATGATTTGCTGTTTCACCCAATCATTCTGTGATTATTTAGTTTCCAATTACTTTTTGGTCTACTTTCCCCTGATTTTTTGTTGAATATAATTTTCATTGTATCGTGGTCTGAAAAGGATGCATTTATTATTTCTGCCTTACTGCATCTGAGTTGGAGGTTTTTATGTCCTAATATATGGTCAATTTTTGTATAGGTTCCATGAACTGCTGAAAAGAAAATGTACTCCTTTCTGTCTCCATTTCATTTTCTCCAGAGATCTATCATATGTACTTTTCTGAAATTCTATTTACGTCTTTGACTTCTTTCTTATTTATTTTGTGGTTTGATTTATCTAATTCTGAGAGTGCAAGGTTGGGATCTCCCACTATTATAGTTTTACTGTCTATTTCTTCTTATATCTCTCTTAATGTCTCTTTTAAGAATTTAGATGCTACACCACTTGGTACATATATGTTTAATATTGATATTCTTTATTATCTATGCTACCCTTTAGCAAGATATAGTGCCCATCCTTATCTCTTTTAATTAGATCAGTTTTTGCGTTAGCTTGATCTGAGATCAGGATGGCTACCCCTGCTTTTTTGACTTCACCTGAAGCATAGTAGATTCTGCTCCAACCTTTTACCTTTACTCTGCATGTATCTCCCTGCTTCAGGTGTGTTTCCTGTAAACAACATATTGTAGGATTCTGGCTTTTAATCCATTTTGCTAACCACTTCCTCTTTATGGGGGAGTTTACCCCGTTCACATTTATGGTTAAAATTATCAATTCTGTATTACTTGCCATCTTGTTAATCCCTGTTTATGCTTTTCTCCCTTCTTTCCCCCCCTTCCCACTATTAAGCTTGTGAGCACCACTTGCTTCTCACAGCCCTCCCTTTTTAGTATCCCCCACATACTTTAGAGTTCCTCCCCCTACCTTACTCCTTTCCCTCACCATTTCCATATTCCCTTCCGCTTAGCTTATTCCTTCCCTTTTCACTTTTCCCTTCTCACTTTTCAATGAGGTGGGAGAAGTTTCACCATAAATTGAATATGTCTAAAATTTTCTCTTAAAGCCAATTCTGGTGGCAGTAAGATACCCATTATATTCATCCCCCTCCATTCTTTTTCTCAGATATAATAGGTTTCCTTTGCCTCTTCATGAGATGTAGTACCCCCACTTTACCCTTTTACTGGTACAATGTCCTTTCCACATCAATTTCTAGAACAAGGTATACATGTATTCTGTATACATCTTTATAGCCGAAATATAGTTCCCAAGATGTCTTTTTACCTTTTTAGGTTTCTCTTGAATTCTATATTTGTAGATCAAACTTTTTGTTAAGTTCTGGTTTTTTCATCAAAAAATAGGTGAAATTTGCTTATTTCATTGAATGACCATCTTTTCCCTGGAAAAAGATGCTCATTCTGGCTGGGTAAGTTATTTTTTGTTGCATACCAAGTTCCTTAGCCTTTCAGAATACCATATTCCAGGCCCTTCAATCTTTTAATACGGATGCTGCTAGATCCTGGGTAATCCTTATTCTGGCTCCTCTATATTTGAATTGGGTTTTTCTAGCCACTTGCAATATTTTTTCCTTGGTCTGAGGGTTCTGGCATTTGGCCACTATATTTTTTGTTTTGATTTTAGGATCCCTTTCAGTAGGTGATCAATGAATTCTTTCAATGTCTATTTTACCCTCTGTTTCTATGACTTCTGGGCAGTTCTCTTTGATAATTTCCTGGAAAATAGTGTTCAGGCTCTTTTTTTCATCAAACTTTTCTGGGAGCCCAATAATTCTCAGATTGTCTCTCCTGTATCTATTTTCCAGGTCTATTGTTTTCCCAAGAAGGTATTTCACATTGTTTTCCATTGTTTGATTTTTTTGGTTTTGCTTGACTGTTTCTTGTTGTCTTCTCGAGTCATTTAATTCCATTTGTTCAATTCTGATTTTCAATGAAGTATTTTCTTCACTCACTTTTTTTATATCTTTTTCTAATTGTCCAATTGTGTTCTTTTGTTCTATGGAATTTTTTTCCATTTCACCAATTTTATTTTTTAAAGAGCTATTTTCTGTTTCCAGTTCACCAATCCTATTTTTCAAGGATTTGATTTCTTTATCCACTCTGTCTTTAAATGAGTGGGATGACTTCTCCAGAGTCGCTTGCCAAGCCTTCTTCTCCTTTTCCCATTTTACTTCTAGCTCTCTTGTGAGAGCCTTTTTAATTTCTTCTATGAGGTTCATCTGTACTGAGGAACAGATGATCTCTTCCTTTGGGGATTCACCTGGCGACAGTCTGTTTTTAATCTCCTCAGGGTTTAGAGTCTGCTCTCTATACATATAAAAGCTGTCAAGGGTTAAGGTCCTTTTCAATTTTTTGCTCATTTTGTCAGAGAAGAATCAAAGACAATCTAGCAAAGAAAAAAAGAAAAAACCCCAAATGGAATCTGCTTTTTTGGGGGGAGGGGCTGGGTGGTGTTACTGAGCCTCTTCTACAGACTGTGGGGGCAGCAGCGTGGCACTAACGGGACTGTGCTGCGCCTGCGCTCTGAGACTCCTAGAGCGTGCTGAGACACTGTGGGGGAGGGGTGGCCGGGTCCTGAGAGACTCTATCTTTTCCGGGTTGCATTCTTCACCCCCTCCCCCCCGCCCTTTGTGTTTTTAGCTTCTCTGCTGGGCTACTAGCTTGCTGCCAGATCAAAGCAGCCAATCCTGTAGCAAAGCTCTCCCTGAAGAGATGGCTGAGATCACACCCCACCCCACTCCGGTCTGCTCGGCTGTGAGCTGTCTCCAATGCTCTCGCTGCCACTGCCTGTCCTTAGCCTGTGTGCAATCTAAAACTGTCCCCGCCCTCGAGTAAAAACAGACCTTTCCTGGCGAATCTCAAGGATTCTTCTCTTGGTAACTATTTGTGGGTTTTTTTTTCAGTCAAGCATTAATTCAGAGGCTTGTAATGAAATGGATTCTGAGAGAAAATGTGGAGCTTACGCAGCTGTGTGCCTCCTCTCCGCCATCTTGGCCCGAAGTCTCTAGACCAATTTCCTTGATGAATATGAACACAAAAATCTTAAACAAAATATTAGCAAAGAGATTACAGAAAATCATCCCTAGGATGATATACCATAATCAAGTAGGACACAGTTACAAAGCACTTTTCGCTCAAATGAAGTCAGATCTAAACAATTGAAAATATATCAATTTCTCATATATTAGCTATGTGTCTATCTGCTGAGCTAATATAATAAAAATACCAATTATACCTAAATTAGTGTAGTTGTTCAGTGCCATACCATACACACTGCTAAAAATTATTTTTAGAGCTAGAAAACATAATAATTAAATTCATCTGGAAGAACAAAAGTTTAAGAATAGCTAGGGAATTAATAGTAAGGGGAGTAGAAAAGGACAGTGGCTTAGCAATGCCAGATCTAAAACTTTTTATAAAGTAGCAGTCATCAAAAATATATGGTACTGGCTAAGAAATAGAGTGGTGGATCAGTGGAGTAGGTTAGATCCACATGACAAAATAATCAATAATTATAGTAATATATTGTTTGATATATAGTAATGTAGCTAAAACTCTAGCTTCTGTGATAAAAACTCACTCTTTCACAAAAATTGCTGTGAAGACTGGAAAATAATATATGTGTGAAAATTGGCATAGATCTTCATCTCAAACTCCATACCAAAATAAGGTTAAAATGGATACATTATTTAAGTGTAAAGTGTGATGCTATAAGCAAATTAGGAGAACAAGAGAGAGTTTATTTGTCAGATTTTTGGAGAAGGAAGCAATTTATGGCCAAAGAAAAACTAGAGAACATTATTAAATGCAAAATGGACAACTCTGATTACATTAAACTAAAACGTTTTTGAATAAACAAAACCAACACAAACAAGATTAGAAGGGAAGCACAAAACTAGGGGAAAAAATTCACTTTCAGTGTTTTTGATAAAAGCCTCATTCTAAAATATATAAAATACGGTTAAATTTATAAGAATAGAAGTTATTCCTCAATTGATAAGTGGTCAAAGAATATGAACAGACAATTTTCACATGAAGAAATTAAAACCATTTATTGTTATGTGAAAAAATGATTGATTAGAGATGCAAATTAAAACAACTCTGAGGTAACACCTCACACTTCTCAGATTGTCTAAGATGACAGGAAAAGGTAATGATAAGTGTTGGAGAGATGTGGGAAAACTGGAGCACTAATACATTTTTAGGAAAAGGAAAAGGAATTATGGAATATAGACCCAGTAGTGACTGCTGGATCAAGGGATATGTAGTTTTATAGCCCTTTGGGCATAATTCCAAAGAAATCATAAAAGAGGGGAAAGGATATACATGTGCAAAAACATTTGTAGTTGTTCTTTTTATGATGGTGAAGAATAGGAAAATGAGTAGAAGCCCATTAATTGGGGAATGGCTAAATAAGTTATGACATGTGAAAGTAAAGGAATGATTGTTATGTAAAAAATGATGAACAATCTGATTTTAGAAAGTCCTGGAAAGATTTATATGAGCCAAGCTGGTCAATATGACAGATTTCATGCTTCTCAGAGTTCAGTGATCCAAAGCAGACCCAATAATCTTTGAACAGAAAACCCCATCCATAGTTACAGAGGAACTATGGAGATTGAATGCAAATCAACACATGCTATGTTCACTTTTTCTTTCCTTTTTCTTTTTTTTTTCCATTCCCTGGTGGTTTTTCTCTTTTGTTCTGATTTTTCTCTCTGAATATGATTCATATATATTTTAAAAATTAATGTACAAAATACCATTGAAACTGTGGAGGATGACAGTCTCTGCAGCTTCATATTGCAATTTCATATTCATATTAAGTTGATCCTGCTAGCACAGAAATTTTAAGGGTAGTGCATAATTTGACCCAAGATCTGCATTATTCTAGTATGGCTCTGAACTGTATCTTCTATCAATGGCTAGTTTTCTTGTGTGTGTTGTTTTCTTTCAGTTAAATGAATGTGTTATGTATAATTAGGAATAAGAAACTTTTAGGTTGATTATCCTCTTTCTTGATCGCTTGTCCTTGTTTAGTCCATATTTGATGGACAGATATGGAATCCCAAGTCAAATGCTCTAATTGTTTTTTTTTTAAATCTTGGTTTTATTACATAACATTTCTCTATTATTTGAGAGAACATACAGTTATTTGATTCAGGTCTGGACTTGGAATCTATAAAAAACCTAGGTTCATATCCTTCCTCTAATGCTTATTAGATGAGTGATCTTAGATAAGTCATTTTATGTCTCTGAGCCTTGGTTATCTTTTTAAAATTTTATAAGAAATGAAGTATTACCTATGTAGGTAGAGGAAGTTCTGCCCAAAGTGATATATTGATGTATTGTGCTATTGAGGTGAGTTTTAACTGTTAAGCCACTTGACTTCTCTATGCTCCACACAAGTCTCTAAGATTATAAGCTATATCAAATATATTCTCCCATCTTTATTGATCAAAGGAGTTTCCTCACTTAAGGATTCCCCATAGTAATAAAATCACAGGTATTATTCTTTACCTATCCCTTTATATATACCACTACTTAAAAGAAGACTTTCTGAGTCTTGGTGGTGCCTTCAGAACAGATGGAAAGTGCTATTCAATCTAGCTGAAGGCAAATGATCTGTTCTCCCAGACAGAACAAAATCATGTAAGTCTTCAGGAAAAGTCTCATCCATCACTATACTATAAATTATCTTCTTTTTTTACCCTCGGCTATTTTCCATGAAGATAGAAGAAACTCATTTTAAGCATAAGCAATGCAAAATTTTAAAATGTAAAAGTCTTCAGATATATATTTACAATTTATTTTCTTAAATAGATCCATTCCCAAACTAGAGATAAATTTAATTAATTCAGCAAGCATGTGAACTGCACCAAGAGCTAGCAAGATACAAAAAATGCAGTCTCTACCCTCTTGAAATATATTAGACTAACACTTTTTTTAATTGATAACAGATATTTTCCTTTCATATTAGATTTTCTCCTGGATTTAATTTCTGATTTCCCCAGATTCTCCTTGGATTTCTGATACTCATTATCAGTGTATAACCAGAAGAAACGCCCTTTACATTTATCAACTCACAAAATATTTTATTTATCTTAGAAAGCAATGGAAATAAAAATCAGTTTTATCTAAAAATTTTGGAGGGAAAGAGAAAATTACATTACAAAAATTCTATAAGAATGAAGACTTCAGAGGTAAAAAAAAAAAAAAAAAAAAAAAAGCCCGTTTGGAAAACCTACTTTTGGCCCAAAGTGGAAAAGTGCTGTATTTTTTTGGTTCAAGGTAAGTTTCAGAAGACTGCTCACATAGAAAACTAGTTCCTGGGGACAGAAGAGCAGCAGGAGCTATGAAGATAATGACAAGCTTTGGAAGACTGGTGAAAGGAGGGGGGGAAATGGACAGAACAAAATGTTAAAATAGTAATAGAACTTGATATGTAGCAGTGGTAAGGGTGACATGTAGAGGCATGTGAACAAACTTTTGGCCTGACACCTTTATTTCTAGAGGAAGGACAGGCACTTGTTAGGAACCTATATTTAGCTCTCCTTGACACAATCTTAATTATCAACTCCTGTTGAGTTATGTTTTAGCTGGTTAGATTATGTGGTGGTTAGGAAAAGGCATATTAACTTTTCCTCTCTCACTCCACTCCAGCCAGAACAATAAAACTCAGAAAAATAGTTGCTGGCCAAGTCAAGTGACTGGATTGTGCTGGCAGTTTTTTGCTGTCGTAAAATTGGACTTTCTTGATTCATCCCATGTGCCCTCAGATTATGTACAGAGATTGAGACAGAGATGACACAATCATATATTTCACTTTGTCCTTCTCTTCTCCCTATTTCCTTCTTCTCACAAAGAGTCGTAGAAGAAAAAGGGTGTTAACAAGGAGATTATAGTCATCAGTGTGAAATAATATAGAAAATAGGGGAGGAGGAGGGCTGTTATGTACACAACTAAGGGGAAAAAAATTTGTTTTCATTGGAGTTCCTCCTCCCAGTCAACATGTTTCAGCATCTTTTGCATTTGCCCATAAATTTTCTATAAACATAGACACAACTATTTTCCTTAAAATTATTTGATAGGTCTATTTTAGGAAAATATGTAGCTCAATAAAAATATGTAACTTTATTGAAAATAATTCTAATTGGAAATATAATTTTGTACATATTTAATATTTCACTTTTGTATATTTTGTAGATTCAATTGCATATGATTATTCTAAATGATTTGGGGTCTATGGGACAAAACTATGGTAGGTCAGCACACATATATCTGTATATATCTTTAGTACAATACCTGAGAGTTTGGAAGTTAAAATTCCTCATAAAAAAAATTTAAACAGGAATTGCTAGAACTTCCTGAAACTGTCAGCTTAAGATAGAAACTTTGCTTTTAATGAGTAAGCAGGAGAAGGTTAAAAGACAGAATTAATACCTGTGGGTTCTAATAGTCTGGAAGGATGTTCTGTGTTTCAAAAGAACTGGGCCTCTGGAAATAAGGACTCTTCTTTTGGAAGAAAAAAAAAAGTCTATTCAAGCCAAGAATCCAAGAATAGATTTTTCATACAAGGAGAAAAAGCAGCTAAAGTTTTCCCCACCCCAACTCCCCAAATCTGAAACTCAGGATAATAAGGACCTGATTCTAAGATTCTAAAAGATTTAGATTCTAAGTTTAAAAGGGATGGAATATTCCCTTTGTAGGGAAGAAACAATATCTTCAGTGAGCATTCTAGTTACTGCCAGAATCTGGAAATAGAGGGAGATTAAACATCATGTATCTAATAGAGCCATAACTGGAAGTCAACGTCATTGAATGTGAGATAAGTATTGATCACTGACTAGGAACCACCATCCAAATTCAGGAGGAAGAAAGCATATTCATGTGTATAGTCTCTGTATAGTAGAGATCATATACCACAATCCTGGAAAGATAATATAATTGAAAAAAATGCAGGCTAATGATAGAAAAGGTCTCATGAAAGCAAATAAGGGATATCATCAGAAGACCTCAGCAATCTTATAACAAGAGGCATGAGTTGTTCCTTCATGTATGTGCCCTAGCCATACATGTTTTCTACATGTGTGTCCTTATTCAAGTTTCTATGAAATAGTTCTTTTCTCATTGACCATGTGTTTTTGTGTGCAAATGGGAGGGGAGGGAGATTTGTCTCAAATTTACTGTGAACATTTTTTGTTGCAACTTTAAAAAAAAAAATATGACCTTCTATTGAATGACCTTTGCTGTGAATCAATTGTATCCTCTGGCTAATGAGTAAAACTAAAAATATAGTGAAAGCTCACAAACTATACCTTTTAAGTAAATAAAGACCCTTGAAAACAGAGATATTTTTCTGGTAGAATCAACAACCAGATGCTACTCTCAATTTTGTAAATGAATTCCAACCTGTCTTTCTTCTTAATGGTTAGTTCTAGAACTAGTCTATCTGCACTGTCTATTCAAGGTATAAGTGTTGGTGAACTGATCAATAAATTGACCATCAAACTACCTATTAGAGTCTGAGAAATAGGCATTTTTCATCTATTTCTTTGGATTTGTTAATTCCAGATCATGATGCTCACTGAGGAGGTCCTCCACACATTTCAGTGTTTGATGTAGTCAATACAATGCATATGACAAACAGAGATATTTAGAAGACCTTATCTAAAAGATACGTCTTCTCTTTAGCATTTGTCACAATTTTCAACAATTTGTCACAACGTCATATGAATGATCAATTATGAATAAAATTATGTTGTGGTTTCCTCTGAGTAAGAGTTTTAGGGCTTTAGTATTAGGGCTGAAAGAAGTCAACCTTTTTTACAGAGAAGGAAATGAAATTTATAGAATTTGTTCCCCAAGGTCATAAAAAGCAAAATGAGAATTTGAATCTATTTTCTGATTCAAATTCAGTGTACTTTGCATTGCACCATGCTCTCTTCCCCAATCTTATATGACAAATTCAACAAATTTATGTTAACAAAGTCCATTCCTTACAGAAGAAGTCAGTCAATTAGTATTTTTAAAATGTATATTATTAGGCAAGACACTGTGTTAGATATTGCATATGCAAATATAAAAAATAGAAGTGTGATTGTCCATGCTCTCATAGGAACTTATTATATAGTAAGGGAAGACAACATACAAAAGGAAGCTGAAAAGCAGGGATAAGGGAGAGAAATAAAGATACCAATATTGAACCATGATGGAGAACAGTGGAAAGGAACACAGCAGAAAGGAACATAGATATAAAGAAATCATTGGCATAGGAATCCTCATAAAATGGAGGTTTTGGGAAGTTATTTAGCTAGCTCTTTGTTCCTCCATTTAGAAATTCCAAACAAGCTGAGGGATGTGAATATCATTCTTATAAAGATTTCATACTTATGAGAAAGTAGACATGAATTGATTTTTTTTGTTGTTTTTTGTTTGTTTGTTTATTTGTTTTTGTTTTTTGCTGAGGCAATTGGAATTAAGTGACTTGCCCAAGGTCACATAGCTAGAACTTGATGGTTTTTAATGCGTGTCAGACCCAAAATCAGGATGACTCATTTTTCTGAGTTCAAACTTGGTCTCAGTCACAAATTAGTTGTGTGACCATCCTCAAGTCACTTAACTCTGTTTGCCTAAGTTTCCTCATCTATAAAATAAGCTGGAGAAGGAAATGGCAAATCATTCCATTATCTTTGAGAAGAAAACCACAAATGGGATCCTAAAGAATTGCATTGACTGAAAAATACCAGACAACAAAATGATCTCTTGATTGCCTTTTTGTGTGTAGTAATACATACTTGTTTTCATTTATTTTATATCTTTATCTCATCAATATAGTTTGGAAATTTATCCTTTCATGGTTTTCTATACATTCTTTTTGTTTATTTGATTGAACTCAGTAGCTTTTTAAAATTATCTTTATTATTTTTAATGCCATTTCTGCTTCTTCCCAAAAAGTATTGGGTAGTGTGGTGTTAAAATCTAAATGTGGCAATTTCATTGTCATGTTTGATAATGACATATAATTTTAGAATTACCAGGAAATATCTTCCATTTTCTGGCCTCCACCTGCCCCAGCTAACAATTTTATTTACAAATGTTCTGGGAATGATCTTTCTTAGCTGGATTTTACTAAGATTTCTGCAGACTCATTTTCCCCTTTGTTGCTTTTGTTAAAAAATTTGTTTTTTTGAGTAAATAGTAACTGTGAATAAATATGATACAGTATTATTCTGTTATGTTTCTTTGTAATGTTCAAAAAAGAATGTTGTGTTTACTCATTTAAAATAGTTACTATTAGTTATCATATATCTCTCTTTAATAAGTAGCTGAAAAGTTTTCTAATTTAAATAATTTCCACATTCTTTTGACTCCCTTATTGTCGTGGTTGCTTTATATTTTTAGAATTCTATAGGACCTCAGACACTTAGTACTTCCTAACTGTGTGACTCTGAGCAAGTCATTTAACCCCAATTGCCTCAGCAAAAAAAAAAAAAAAAATTCTATAGGATATGGTGAAATTTTAATTACATTTAACAAATATTTAAATGAGCATTTACTGTACTAAGAGCACCATGCTAGATGCTGTAGTTAGAAAAATAAAAAGTATCTTCAAGGAGCTTACAATAATATAAATGGATAAGACACATAAAAAATTATAAACTACTCATGAGTACTCTGTGAGCAAAGATAAAAAGACTATCATTGTCAGTGGTTAGAATTTAGAAAAGATTCTGAAGGAAATATCATTTGAGTAATTCCTTTAAAGGGGTCATTGTTGTTACCTATTTCTATTTCCCATTTAGGAACATCAAGATCTTGTTTTAAATAGGTCAAGTGGGAAGTTGTAAGTACTTTCAGTGTTCTCTTATCTTTATCCTTTCTTTAATTTAATGTTGAATTGTACTTTTGCTCTAATTAACTTATGATCTGATGCCAAGCAGATAGCTGACTAAGGAAATAGCTATCATAGGAGTAAATTCAACTCCCCCTCCAGACATTGTTGAATTTAATTTAGTAATATTTAGAAATGTTTTTTAACTGATTAATTTATATGCCATATCTATGTTCTCACAATTTTCTTCTTGAAGAAAGTATTTAATATTTAATACACAAATGTCAAGGAAGAATGAGTACTCTGAGTAATATATATTCTTTAGCACTAATTCTAAGTAGACTCATAATATGCATTTCCCAAAAAATAGACTAAGATGAAAAACCAGTTTCTCTCTCAGGTCACATTTGCCTTAATTGATACAAGGCCTTCAGCCTAAAAGTTCTAGACCTTAAACATAAAGACATTTTAGAGGACAAAAAGGAAGAGGTAGAGAATAAGATAAAAAAAAACAGGAAAAATAATAGAGAAAAAAGAAAAGAACAAGAGGAAAAAGAAGAAATACATGAAAAGAAAAAAGAAGAATACAAGAGAAAAGAGGAAAAGAAAAGAATGAGGAGGAGGAAGAAGAAGTGGAGGAGAAGAAAATGAAGGGAAAGAGGAAGAAGAAGTGGAGGAGAAGAAGATGAAGGGAAAGAAGAAGAAAGGGAAAGGAAGAAGAGGGAGAGAGTAGAGGGAAAAGAGGGAGGGGTGAAAGAATGGGAAGAGGAGGAGAAGGGAGGAATGCAAAAAAGTTGAAAGATGCTCTAGATTGTTATTTGAAACAGAAGTTTTCTGCCTATACCTCCAATGGATACCATTCTCCCTCTCAGTTCTCACAAAGAAATAAATGAAAATGTGTGTTTTTCTGTTGAGAAGCCCTGACAGAGAGCACAGTGTCTTCCTTGAGAGGAAGAAATGAACTGATGAAAATTTCAACAATATTTTTTCCATTACTCCCTATTCCTTAACTCCCCTTGCAATTTAGCAGTAAATATCAGAACCTCCCTCTCCCCCTCAATTTTGAAGTCCTCACTTTAATTATGACCATTTTCTAGTGTTATTATGCAGTCATTTTCAATTGTTTTTGACTCTTCATGATCCTATTTGGTGTTTTCTTATCAAAGTCTTTTGCTATTTCTTTCTCCAGTTTGTTTGACAGATCAGGAAATGGAGGTAAACATGGTGAAGTGATACATCCTTTCCCAGGATCACACAGGTAAGCAAATATCTAAGGTCAGATTTGAATTTAGGAAGATGAATCTTTCTGATTCCAAACATCACACTTTATCAATTGTGTCACCCAGCTTGGTCTAATAGTCATAAAGGGCTAATATATTTTCAACTCCACATACAAGATGCCCCCTTTTCTCTGTTCTATTGTTCTTGTTGAAGTTTGTACTCAGAAGCTGCAGTAAGGTGTGGAAATTATGTACACATAAAAATGAACAAGAATGCAAACTTCTAATAGGGTGAACAAAGGCCCTTGGATTTTGTTCCTAAGGTGTGATGTAGCAGTTATGTTATAGTAGTGGGACCAAAGACCATTGCAAAGAGTAAAGGAGTTGAGATAAGAAAGTGGACACACACAGACTATTAATGCAGTCTATCCTTTCAAGAGGGTTGGTGGTAAAAGGAAAGAAGAAAAAGGAACTGTCTTTTAGAAGATTTTTCTTTTCAGTCTGGGATAAACCTGATAATGCTTGAAGGCAAAAAGGAAGAAGTCAGTGGAGAGCAAGAAATTGATGAAAGGATGATTGATGGAGCAATGTTTTATAACATCATAGAATCATAAATCATAGATCTGGGTATAGAAGGGTCTCAGAGGCCATTTAGTTGAACCCTTTCATTTTATGGAAGAGGAGAGAGAGAGATCTAGCCAAGTTAGGTGGAGATAGAGGTAGTAAATGGCAATGCTGGGAGTTGAATGATGTATTCTAATTCTGAATGCAGAACTCTTTTCATTATAGAGGTAGGAGCAGAAGTATTTAATGGTATCAGTAGAAATACAACCTTTGGTAAGGAAGGGGATCATAGCTTCATAGGTTTATTCTTCAATTTTAAAATCACAAGACCATAGATCTAGAGTAGAAATGTGTCTGAATGAATTTTGAGTAATCTAACCCTTATATTGTTCAAATAAGGAGATCCAGAGATATTAAAAGATTTGTCCTAAAATACAGAGGAAGGGAATACCAGGATTCTTACCCAGTACTGTCTTCTTACAAGAAAAAAAAAGAGGAGAGAAAGAAATATGAATAACAAATTGGATGAAGATGAAAATTAATTTAGAGGTAGACAGGCAAAGGTGCAATTACTTCCAAACAACCAATAGTTCATTAGAAGTAAGACAGAACATAATTTTTTAAAAGGAAGCATTAAGAAAGTGTTTTGCTTGGCAGACATGATTCAAAACAAAACTGTCTTGTGTATCTTTGGTGGCAAAGATAAGATGGGAGTTGGAAATCTAACAATAAAAATATGTTGTTCTTTCTATTACCTGTCATGCTTTTTTAAATCAAGGACCAGTGCTTTATCCACATTTTGCCTCTCCTAACAAGGGAACAAATACATCTTACCTCTGGCAAAGGATCAGACAGGGAATGCAGTAATGATAAAGAAACCTTGTAAATTGTCCTCAACTTACTTATATCATGGGCTACTTTCCAATATATTATCTATAGTTAATGAAGATTTAGAAATTTTGCTTAGAAATTATTTATTTGTTCATTCATTTGAAAAATATTTAAAGTGCCTAACAGGAAACCTATTCCTTTTTATCACCATCCAAGCATCATTCATTCATTCTTTACTACAATTTTTTTTTCCCATTTACAAATTTTTATTGTAGGTGTTGATCTCAACATTTCAGAAATCTCTTGGGTCCTATTTATATTCCATTGTACATGATGGGGCTTCCCCCCCCATCCATTATATCTTGTAAAAGACCCACTTTAGAGCAGGGTCATAAGCTCTACTTCTATTGTATTTACTAACACGAAGATAAATGCTGTCCTTATAAAAGTAGGTAAAGCGTTAGGCAGACAGATTTACATATCAAATCCCTAGACAATGCTATTAATCAGCTGCTGAAATTAAGAAAGATGAGTAAGAGCATATAAATATATGAACAGGATGCATTTTTGGTATAAATAATAAGCTTTAGGGATTGCATAACATTAGATTATTGAAAAATATATGTGGGCTGTGAACAGTAGCATTCAATTTAAAATCATAGCTGAGTAATCAAAGTATGCAAATAAAAAAGGTTTTATATTCAATGGAAAACATTAAAGGTGAGATGTATTTAATTTTCCATAGTTATTTGAATGTATTTTTTTTCTACCAAATTGGTCTTCCTTAAGCCATCTTGATATTTCATAGGAAAAAAAGGAATTTTAAGTATTCTGGAGATTTATTTCTTGTTAGATAAAATGTGTAATAACAATAAATAATAATAATTTTTAAAGTATTTTTTGATTTTTTAACTGACTTATAATTTCATAAATGTGGGCCCTCTAGGTAAAGAATTTTCTCTGCTAATGCAGATTAGTTCTCACTTTCTCTTCCAGTTAGAGTCTTAAGGAGCTACCCAAAGCTTTGAGTAAGTAAGGAATTTGCATTGGGTTATACAGCCATTATATCCTGAGGTGGTCACCTCTCTATTCACTAAAACATATTGTTTATCTTGAGATATAAAACTACCTTTAAAAAAAATTAAGACCTTTGAACGCAAAATCACTACCACATTTTGGAGGTTTCTTGTATGTGGGTATATGTGTTTAATTAGGCAGTGTTATTAGACAGCACAAAGACAATTACACTGGTAATCTGGAGGCCTAATTCCCAGCACCAAGCAACTCTTCCTCTACCTACATGTGTGACCTTGAACACTTTCTTTGGAATTTAGTTCCTTTCTCTGTATCATGAGGATATTGGACTCATATTTCCCACTCTAGAATTCTATGGTTATCCAGCAGAAATTCAATAATTTGATTTTTAAAATTCTATAAAATATTTTGAATAGGTATTTTTATTATTAAATTCACTGTACTTTAAATGTAAAATTATTGCAAGTTCTGATGAAACAAAAGGCAGCAAAGTTTTTTTTTTTTAAATTTGTCTTTAAATAATGCAGTATTTAAATGAACCCATCAGTTAATAAACATTAAGTGAGTACTATAGGGTAGTCATTGTACTAAAAATTGGGAATTAAAAAAATGAATAATAGCTTTTTATTTTTAAAATGCATGCAAAGATTGTTTTCAGCATTCACTCTTGCGAAACCCTGTGCTCCAAATCCTTTTCCCTTCTTTCCTCCCACTCCCTTCCCCTAGACAGCAAGAAATCTAATATAGGTGAAACATGTGTACCTGCTCTAAATATATCTCCATATTCATCCTGCTGTGCAAGAAAAATCAGATCTAAAGGGGAAAAAATGAGAAAGAAAAAAAAGCAAGCAAACAATAACAAAAAAAGGTGAAAATACTATGTTGTGATCCACATTCAGTTTCCTTAGTTCTCTTTCTGAATGCAGATGGCTCTCTCCCTCACAAGTCTATTAGAATTGGCCTGAATCAGCTCATTGTGGAAAATAGCCAAGTCCATTACAGTTGATCACCACATAATCTTGTTGTTGTGTACAATGTTCTTTTTCTCTACTCACTTCACTCAGCCTCAGTTCCTGTAAGTTTCTCCAGGCTTTTCTGAAATCATCCTACTGGTCGTTTCTTATAGAACAATAAAAGAATTGGTATTTTTCTTTTTTAGAAAAAAGGAAAACCTTGCTCTTTCTTCAGAAAGCTCACATTCTAATTGAGAAGACATACATAATTATGTGCCTACAAGATATATACAGTGTAGATAAAAAATAATCTCAAAAAGGAAAGTTTCAGCAGTTGGTGAATCTAGAAGGGCCTCTTGAAGAACACCTAATATGTGTTGAAAACTAAGAGATAAGATGAGCAGGGAGAGCCATTGTAAAAGAAAAAAGGCTGGAGAAGGAGTGTCCTATTTGAAGAATAGTAAGAAGTTCAGAGTAACTGAATTGCAGAGTTTGTGAAGGAGAAATGCAGGGTATTATAAACTTAATTGGAAAAATAGGAAGAGATCAAATTATATTTAATAGTAGGGACATCTTCATGGGCAAATCTAAATCCTAGAAAAAATCACTGACAGCTAAATAGAAAATGGATTGGAATGGAAAGAGAAACAAGGCAAAAAGACTAACTAGAGAAACAAATTCAATTAAGAGATAATGAGGCTAAAAATAATGGACCAATTGAGAAGTAATGAAAGCATCAACTAGGCTAATATCTATAAAAATGAAAATGTTAGCTACAGATTAAATTTGTGGAGTTGTTGTGGGTGACTTGGAGAGTGATAGTGACCTGATCAATAAGAGATTGGGAAGAATTGAATATTTGATAAGAAAAATGACATATTAATGAGTTCATAAGTTCATATTTTTTTATAAAGCAGCAGTTACTAAAGCCATCTGGTATTGGCTAAGAAATAGACTAGTTGATCAATGGAATAGGTTAGGTTCAAAGGACAAAATAGCCAATAACTTTAATAATATAGTGTTTGACAAACCCAAAGACACCAGTTTCTGGGAAAAGAATGCATTATTTGACAAAAATTGCGGGGAAAATTGGAAATCAGTATGGCAGAAACTAGGCATTGACCCACACTTAACACCGTACACCAAGATAAGGTCAAAATGGGTTCATGATCTAGGCATAAAGAATGAGATTATAAATAAATTGGAAGAGCATAGGATAGTTTACCTCGCAGACCTGTGGAAGAGGGAGGAATTTATGACCAAAGAAGAACTAGAGATCACTATTGACCACAATATAGAAAATTTTGATTATATCAAATTGAAAAGTTTTTGTACAAACAAAACAAATGCAGACAAGATTAGAAGGAAAACAATAAACTTGGAAAACATTTTTACAATCAAAGGTTCTGATAAAGGCCTCATTTCCAAAATATATAGAGAATTGACTCTAATCTATAAGAAATCAAACCATTCTCCAATTGATAAATGGTCAAAGGATATGAACAGATAATTCTCAGACGAAGAAATTGAAACTATTTATAGACATATGAAAATATGCTCCAAATCATTATTAATCAGAGAAATGCAAATTAAGACAATTCTGAGATACCACTACACACCTGTCAGATTGGCAAGAATGACAGGGAAACATAATGGGGAATGTTGGAGGGGACGTGGGAAAAGAGGGACACTGATACATTGTTGGTGGAATTGTGAACACATCCAGCCATTCTGGAGAGCAATTTGGAACTATACTCAAAAAGTTATCAAACTGTGCATACCCTTTGATCCAGCAGTGTTTCTACTGGGCTTATACCTCAAAGAGATACTAAAGAAAGGAAAGGGACCTGTATGTGCCAAAATGTTTGTGGTAGCCCTGTTTGTAGTGGCTAGAAGCTGGAAAATGAATGGATGCCCATCAATTGGAGAATGGTTGAGTAAATTGTGGTATATAAAAGTTATGGAATATTATTGTTCTGTAAGGGATGACCAGCAGGATGAATACAGAGAGGACTGGCTAGACTTACATGAACTGATGCTAAGTGAAATGAGCAGAACCAGGAGATCATTATATGCCTCAACAATGATACTATTTGAGGATGTATTCTGATGGAAGTGGATCTCTTCAATAAAGAGAGCTTTAATGGATCAAAGATGGACAGAAGCAGCTACACCCAGAGAAAGAACACTGGGAAATGATTATAAGCTGCTTGCATTTTTGTTTTTCTTCCCGGGTTATTTATACCTTCTGAATTCAATTCTCCCTGTGCAACAAGAAAACTGTTCGGTTCTGCACACATATATTATATCTAGGATATACTGTAACCCATTCAACATGTAAAGGACTGCTTGCCATCTGGAAGGGGTGGAGGGAGGGAGGGGAAAAATAGGAACAGAAGTGAATGCAAGGGATAATGCTGTAAAAAATTACCCTGGCATGCGTTCTATCAATAAAAAGTTATTTTAAAAAAATAAAATAAATTCATATGTTTTGCCTAGCTGACAGGTTTTAAACTCTTAAAACTTTAAACTCTTTAAACCTTAGGAAATGGCCTTAATTAAAATATAGGGATCAAAAAATTCAACTCCTGAATTCTTAAATCTTTCAAAGACATTGTTTATAGTATTGTAGTTATTGGATACATATTTTCTTGCTTCTATTTACTTCCTTCCATCAATTCATGTCTGCTTAATTTCTGTGAATCTATCCCTTACATCATTTTTATGGCGTAATAATATCACATTACATCTCTATCCCATAACTTGCTTAGTCATCCCCCACTTTGATAGATGACAACTTAACTTCCAGTTTTTACAATAAAATGCACTGCAGCAAATTAAAAAAATATTTATCTCCTAAAGCCAAATTTCTACAAATTTACCCTCCCATGGATCACCAGGTTCATAATGCCCTTTTCAAATTGGTTAGCGCATGTTTTTTGTAATGTGTTGTCTGTTAGTATAGCATTGAAGAATTAAGGGTTAATTCTATTTTTATTGTTATTTGGTTGATTAGTAACCTTTAACTCTTTGTGATACCATTTGGATTTTATTTTTGCAAAGAAAGGCTTGTTATTTCCTTCTCCAGGTCATTCTACAGATTAGGAAACTGAGGCAAATAGAGTTAAATGACTTTTCCACCATCTGCACTACCTAGCTTCTACATGTATGAAAAGTGAAACAATAAGAAGTTAGTATCTTTAAATATATCAGATATTGATGGCTCAGAATTACTATCACAATTAAATACTGATTCACAGTTCCTATGCCAGTACTTTAATATTGAATTTGAAGGACTTCCTTTCAAAAAATAAATTCTACACCCTTTCTTGGCATCTTGGTAGATATTCAGCACAATGTTCTACTTCTTCTATATTTAGAATACTGTATACTGAGAAATAATGTTCACCTTGATGACCCCAAGAAATTTTCAGGTTTTGGATCACCAAAATTTTACAAAATTATGTTCAATATAATGAGATAATCTAGATTGGATAAAGAGCTAATCTCTGAGTCCAGAATGTGGGTTCAGATACTACCTTTAATACAAATAAGCAATACAATTCTAGGTAATTTACTTAAAATTTCAATGCTTTAGGCAGTTTTCTAAGACTACTTATTTTAGAGTAGTTGCTGATCTAATGCTAATGGTGTTTCCTAATTTAGAGTTCATTAATGAAATCACAGGTCAAAAAGCTAATGAACAAACAAAAAAACCTCTACTCAATGAGATGGGGGGGAGGACTGATATACTGAAATAATGCGACATTAATTTTAATATCAAAATTTTAATACAGAGTTTTCTGGTTTAACTAATAAATAAGAAAATTTAATCAAACTGAGTACTACAGTTTTGCTTTACATATATGTATATTGTATGTATAACGCATATGCATATTATTATTCTTACTTTCACAAGATGTGCTATGAAATTGGGACTTCTTCCCCAGCTGCAGTTGCTTACTGCTCTTCCTGTCAGTTCCTTTCTTAAATTACTCAAAATCCTCTCTTATGTTGAAAGTCAAGGGGAAATTTAAAAAGGGCAGGGGAGACAGAGGAAGAGAAAGAGAGTTAGAGGAATCCCAAGGTCTTCTTTGTTGTCAGCATAAATATTCAAATGTGCAGTGATTCCTCATAGTAAAGAATACTTCTACTTCATGAACAAAAAATGTTGGAGAACCACTTATCTATCCCCTTGATTTTGTTTATTCCCTGTTTTACTAAATGTAATGAGGGTTTGGATCATGTCTGGGCCACCTGACATAGTGTCAGCCATGTTGAAAATACTGTGGAATGCTTTACAGACACCAAAGTACTAAAGATGTATGAACAAATTTACATTGACTTATCATGTGGTTGGGAGCCACTGAGTATGGAGCTGGAACTATTGGTATTTTTAAAAATAGTCTAGTGCAGCAAAAGTCCCAGACATTGCTAATTTAATTTTGGACTTGGAAATTGGAGAGATTAATGCTATGTAAGAACCGAGCTAAATTGTAAACCTAATATCAAACCTGACATCCTTCCTGAAGGGCAAGAGGGATTATCTTGTTAGCAGAATTTTTTATATTTTTGCTTTTCCTATATCTTTAAAGTAAATATCTCTTTATAAAAACTAATCTGATATAAAGTAGTTTTATGGAACTGGAGGGTTTGTCACTGAGTCTTTCAAAAGTGTGTGTGGACATGATGCAATTATGGATGACTTGAATTGATGACAGAGGAAAGACCCCGCTATCAACACCTCATGGGAGGGGAGTGGGAGTAAGAGGGAAGAAAATATAATGGGCCTACTCTTGAGATAGTATGATCAAATATTATGCTAATATTAATCAATATTTTTCAAAGTAATATATTAGTTTTTTATACTATAAAATCAATAATTTTATGTTATTTGATACGTTGATGAGATTGACCAAATGCAGTTATATAGGCCTATTATCCTTGCCACTGGGGGAGGTTGAGGGTGGGAGATCACTTTAGTTTGGAAGTTCTAAACCATTATCAGCATAAAATTGATTGGATAAACTCAGTAAGTCTAGTAGCCATATGATGAACTCCCAGAAACAGGAAGGCCACCAAGTCACTTAAAGAGGAGATGTACTCACATATCAGGAACAAAACAGGTCAAATATTTTCTGCCAATTAAACAGTGGATCCAATAAGGCATTTCCAGCCTGAGACATAGAAAAAGTCAGTGTGTGTGTGTGTGTGTGTGTGTGTGTGTGTGTGTGTGTACACTCAAGCAGACCTGAGAGAGAGTCAGAGGCAGGGAGGTTTGGGAAGAGGCAAATGACAAGCTCCAGGTAGAAATCAACATTCATTAATTTTAAAATATATTAAAATGCATCATAAATAATAAAGTAAAAAACTAATTTCTTCCCTCCAAATATTGGAGAAATCAGGATGATTAACATATAACAAAAACATTACACTGGTGTCCATATCAGAGTGGCAGCTTACAAATGGGCCTTACATCTCATTTGGTATCTGTGTCTAATTTATAAAATGTCTATCCCTGTCATGAAAAATGACTCTTTAGGGAGAATGCTTAATATGAACAATGACTGGTGTTGATTATTATTCATCAATCCCTTTGGACCTCAGAGACCTGATGGGACATGCAACGATGATTCCCTGAAAAATTCCTTTTTGGGAAGAAGGGAATCAGGAGCCATTGTTTGGGCTGCTAATGACTTAAGAAAAGCTGTTCAGAGAAATGTCTTTTGAAGTGATTCTCTACTTGGCAAATGCTGAATTCAAGCAGATTTCTGGAACTGAAACAACTACTATAGCTGAAATACCCTAACTAAGAATGCTCTGCTCTTCCTCCGAGATCAAGAGTTGCCATATGTTTTGTGATATAAATAGTGGCTGTTGTAAGAGGGGAGGGTTAAACAGCCTTTCACATTCCATCATTAAAGATGAGGTCTCAAATTTTGGAAGGATTAGATTGGTAGCCAGAGCAAACTGTGAAAATCGACTGTGATGTGACTTATGGCAGAGAAAAAAAAAAAAAAAAAACCTTGCCAATTCCTATATTCATCCCCTAATGGTTTCTGCTGCAAAGCAGAAGTACTCCTAGCTGTAATTAAATTTTGGACTCAGATCAGAATATCAGAACTTTAGTGACTGAATTTAGGTGCTTCCTTTCCATAAAACTTCTTTAAATATCCCAGAGGAAATAATGTCCTGGGAAATCTCCTTTTCCAAATCTCTCCGGAAGGAAATAAGAATCAAGTGTGGACCAGATACTATGTTAAGTGCTCTGAAAATATTACCTCATTTAACTCACATTTGTCTCACAACACGCCTGAGAGATAAGTGCAATTATAATCTGTGTTTTACTGATTAGGAAATTAAGACAAACATTTGTTTAGGGTCACACAGTCAATAAGTGTCTAAGGCCATATTTGAATTGAGATCTTTATGATTTTAGGCTTTCTTCTCTTTCCACTGCTCCACCTAAGTGCCTTATGCTTCTTCTAGGCATTTAACACAATTTTTATTTTTTAGAATTTTAATAGCATTTTTTATTTTTCCAATATATGTAAAAATAATTTTCAACATTTGGGACTTCCAGCCAAGATGGTGGAGAGGAGGCACACAGCTGTGTAGCTCCGCGTTTTCTCTCACTATCCATTTCATTACAAGCCTCTGAATTAATGCTTGACTGAAAAAAACCCACAAATAGTTACCAAGAGAAGCCATCTTTGAGATTCGCCAGGAAAGGTCTGTTTTTGCTTGAGGGTGGGTACGGTTTTAGATCTGGCGCAGACTGAGGGCAGCAGCAGTGAGAACACAGAAGCAGACTGAAGAGGGGGTGGGGAGTGATCACAGCAGTCTCTGTGGGGAGAGCTTTGCCACAGGATTGAATACCTTGCCCTGGCAGCAAGCCATCAGCCCAGCAGAGAAGCTAAAAAACACGTGGGGTAAAGAATACAACCCCAAACAGCTGGAATCTCTCAGGACCTGGCCACCCCTCCCCCACAGTGACTCAGCACACTCTCCAATCTCAGAGCGCAGGCACAGCACAGTCCTACTAGTGCCTCGCTGCTGCCCCCCCCCCCCAGTCTGTAGAGGAAGCTCAGTAACACCATACAGCCCCTCCCCCAAAGAAAGCAGACTCCAATTAGGGGTTTTCTTTTCTTTTTTTTTTCTTTGCTAGTTTGTCTTTGATTCTTTGACAAAATGAGCAAAAAATTGAAGAGGCAAATTTAACCCATGACAGCTTCTATACAGATAGAGAGCAGACTCCAAATCCTAAGGAGACTAAAAACAGACAGTCATCTGTTTCTCAGCACAGATGAACTTCATAGAAGTAATTTAAAAGGCTCTCACAAGAGAGCTAGAAGAAAAATGGGAAAAGGAGGCTTGGAAAGAGAGTCTGGAGAAGTCATGCCACTCATTTAAAGACAGAGTGGATAAAGAAATCAAATCCTTGAAAAATAGGATTAGTGAACTGGAAACAGAAAATACCTCTCTAAAAAACAAAATTAGCGAAATGGAAAAAAAATCCATAGAACAAAAGAACTCAATTGGACAATTAGAAAAAGATTTTTAAAAAGTGAGTGAAGAAAATACTTCATTGAAAATCAGAATTGAACAATTGGAATTGAATGACTCGAGGAGACAAGAAGAATCAGTCAAGCAAACCCAAAAAAATCAAACAATGGAAAAGAATGTGAAATACCTTCTGGGGAAGACTACAGACCTGGGAAACAGATCCAGGAGAGACAATCTGAGAATCATTGGACTCCCAGAAAAGCATGATAAAAAAAGAGCCTGGACACTATTTTCCAGGAAATTATCAAAGAGGACTGCCCAGAAGTCATAGAAACAGAGGGTAAAATAGACATTGAAAGAATTCATCGATCACCTACTGAAAGGGATCCTAAAATCAAAACACCAAGAAATATAGTGGCCAAATGCCATAATCCTCAGACGAAGGAAAAAATATTGCAAGCGGCTAGAAAAACCCAATTCAAGTATCGAGGAGTCACAATAAGGATCACCCAGGATCTAGCAGCATCCACACTAAAGGATTGAAGGGCCTGGAATATGATATTCCAAAAGGCTAAGGAACTTGGTATGCAACCAAAAATATCTTACCCAGCTAGAATGAGCATCTTTTTCCAGGGAAGAAGATGGACATTCAACGAAGTAGGCGAATTTCACCTATTTTTGAATGAAAAAGCCAGAACTTAACAAAAAGTTTGATCTACAAATATAGAACTCAAGAGAAATCTAAAAAGGTAAAGATTAATCTTGGGAATGATATTTCAGCTATAAAGATGTATAAAGAATACATGTATACCTTGTTCTAGAGACTAGATGTGGAAAGGACATTGTACCAGAAAAAGGGTAAAGTGGGGGTCCTACATCTCATGAAGAGGCATAGGAAACCTATTATATCTGAGAGAAAGAATGGAGGGGGATGAATATAGTGGGTATCGTACTGCCTTCAGAATTGGCTTTAAGAGAAAAATTTTAGACATATTCAATCTAGGGTGAAACTTCTCCCACCTCATTGAAAAGTGAGAAGGGAAAAGTAAAAAGGGAAGGAATAAGCTAAGTGGAAGGAAATACAGAAACTGGGAGGGAAAGGGGTAAGATAGGGGGAGGAAATCTAAAGCAGGGGGAGGGATACTAAAAAGGGAGGGCTGTGAGAAGCAAGTAGTGCTCACAAGCTTAATACTGGGAAGGGGAGGAAGAGGGAAAGAAGGGAAAAAAGCATAAACCGGGGTTAACAAGATGGCAAGTAATACAAAATTGGTCATTTTAACCATAAATGTGAACGGGGTAAACTCCCCCATAAAGAGGAAGTGGTTAGCAGAATGGATTAAAAGTCAGAATCCTACAATATGTTGTTTACAGGAAACACACCTGAAGTGGGGAGATACATGCAGGTTAAAGATAAAAGGTTGGAGCAAAATCTACTATGCTTCAAGTGAAGTCAAAAAAGCAGGGGTAGCCATCCTGATCTCAGATCAAGCTAAAGCAAAAACTGATCTAATTAAAAGAGATAAGGAAGGGCACTATATCTTGCTAAAGGGTAGTATGGATAATGAAACACTATCTATATTAAACATATATGCACCAAGTGGTGTAGCATCTAAATTCTTAAAAGAGAAATTAAGAGAGCTGCAAGAAGAAATAGACAGCAAAACTGTAATAGTGGGAGATCTCAACCTTGCACTCTCAGAATTAAACAAATCAAACCACAAAATAAATAAGAAAGAAGTCAAAGAGGTAAATAGAATACTAGAAAAGTTAGATATGATAGATCTTTGGAGAAAATGTAATAGAGACAGAAAGGAGTACACTTTCTTTTCAGCAGTTCATGGAACCAATACAAAAATTGACCATATATGAGGACATAAAAACCTCAAACTCAAATGCAGTAAGGCATAAATAGTAAATGCATTCTTTTCAGACCACGATGCAATGAAAATTACATTCAACAAATAGCCAGGGGAAAGTAGACCAAAAAATAATTGGAGACTAAATAATCTCATACTAAAGAATGATTGGGTGAAACAGCAAATCATAGACATAATTAATAACTTCACCCAAGAAAATGATAATAATGAGACATCATACCAAAATGTATGGGATACAGCCAAAGCAGTAATAAGGGGAAATCTCATATCTCTAGAGGCCTCTCTGTATAAAATAGAGAAAGAGAAGGTCAATGAATTGGGCTTGCAATTAAAAATGCTAGAAAAGGAACAAATTAAAAAGCCCCAGTCAAATGCTAAACTTGAAATTCTAAAAATAAAAGGAGAGATCAATAAAATTGAAAGTAAAAAAACTATTGAATTAATTAATAAAACTGAGAGTTGGTTCTATGAAAAAACCAACAAAATAGACAAACCCTTAGTAAATCTGATTTAAAAAAGGAAAGAGGAAAATCAAATTGTTAGTCTTAAAAATGAAAAGGGAGAACTTGCCACTAACGAAGAGGAAATTAGAGCAATAATTAGGAGTTACTTTGCCCAACTTTATGCCAATAAATTCGACAACTTAAATGAAATAGAAAAATACCTCCAAAAATATAGCTTGCCCAAACTAACAGAGGAAGAAGTAAATATCCTAAACAGTCCCATCTCAGAAAAAGAAATAGAACAAACTATCAATCAACTCCCTAAGAAAAAATCCCCAGGACCAGATGGATTTACATGTGAATTCTACCAAACATTTAAAGAACAATTAACTCCAATGCTAAATAAACTATTTGGAAAAATAGGGATTGAAGGAGTCCTACCAAACTCCTTTTACGACACAGACATGGTACTGATACCTAAACCAGGTAGGCTGAAAACAGAGAAAGAAAATTATAGACCAATCTCCCTAATGAATATTGATGCTAAAATCTTAAATAAAATATTAGCAAAAAGATTACAGAAAATTGTCACCAGGATAATACACTATGACCAAGTAGGATTTATACCAGGAATGCAGGGCTGGTTCAATATTAGGAAAACTATTAGCATAATTGACTATATCAATAACCAAACAAACAAAAACCACATGATCATCTCAATAGATGCAGAAAAAGCATTTGATAAAATCCAACATCCATTCCTAATAAAAACACTTGAGAGCATAGGAATAAATGGACTTTTCCTTAAAATAGTCAGGAGCATATATTTAAAACCATCAGTAAGCATCATATGCAATGGGGAAAAACTGGAACCTTTCCCAGTAAGATCTGGAGTGAAGCAAGGTTGCCCACTATCACCATTATTATTTAATATCGTATTAGAAACACTAGCCTCGGCAATAAGAGTCGAGAAAGATATAAAAGGAATTAGAGTAGGCAATGAGGAAACCAAACTATCACTCTTTGCAGATGATATGATGGTATACCTAGAGAACCCCAGAGATTCTACCAAAAAGCTATTGGAAATAATTCATAATTTTAGCAAAGTAGCTGGCTACAAAATAAATCCCCATAAATCCTCAGCATTTTTATACATCACCAACAAAACCCAACAGCAAGAGATACAAAGAGAAATTCCATTCAGAATAACGGTTGATACAATAAAATATTTGGGAATCTATCTACCAAAGGAAAGTCAGGAATTATATGAGCAAAATTATAAAAAAGTCTCCACACAAATAAAGTCAGACTTAAATAATTGGAAAAATATTAAGTGCTCTTGGATTGGCCGAGCGAACATAATAAAGATGACAATACTCCCTAAACTAATCTATTTATTTAGTGCTATACCAATCAGACTTCCAAGAAAATATTTTATTGATCTAGAAAAAATAACAACAAAATTCATATGGAACAATAAAAAGTCGAGAATCTCAAGGGAATTAATGAAAAAAAAAACAAGTGAAGGTGGCCTAGCTGTACCTGATCTAAAATTATATTATAAAGCAGCAGTCACCAAAACCATTTGGTATTGGCTAAGAAATAGATTAGTGGATCAGTGGAAAAGGCTAGGCTCACAAGACAGAATAGTCAACTATAGCAATCTAGTGTTTGACAAACCCAAAGCCCCTAACTTCTGGGAAAAGAATTCATTATTTGATAAAAACTGCTGGGATAATTGGAAATTAGTATGGCAGAAATTAGGCATGGACCCACACTTAACACCATATACCAAGATAAGATCAAAATGGGTCTATGACCTAGGCATAAAGAACGAGATTATAAATAAATTAGAGGAACATAGAATAGTTTATCTCTCAGACTTGTGGAGGAGAAAGAAATTTGTGACCAAAGATGAACTAGAGACCATTACTGATCACAGAATAGAAAATTTCGATTACATCAAATTAAAAAGCCTTTGTACAAATAAAACTAATGCAAACAAGATTAGAAGGGAAGCAACAAACTGGGAAAACATTTTCACAGTTAAAGGTTCGGATAAAGGCCTCATTTCCAAAATATATAGAGAACTGACTCAAATTTATAAGAAATCAAGCCATTCTCCAATTGATAAATGGTCAAAGGATATGAACAGACAATTTTCAGAGGATGAGATTGAAACTATTACCACTCATATGAAAGAGTGTTCCAAATCATTATTGATCAGAGAAATGCAAATTAAGACAACTCTGAGATACCACTACACACCTGTCAGATTGGCTAAGATGACAGGAAAAAATAATGATGAATGTTGGAGGGGATGCGGGAAAACTGGGACACTAATGCATTGTTGGTGGAGTTGTGAACGAATCCAACCATTCTGGAGAGCAATCTGGAATTATGCCCAAAAAATTATCAAATTGTGCATACCCTTTGATCCAGCAGTGTTTCTATTGGGCTTATATCCCAAAGAAATACTAAAGAAGGGAAAGGGACCTGTATGTGCCAAAATGTTTGTAGCAGCCCTGTTTGTAGTGGCTAGAAACTGGAAAATGAATGGATGCCCATCAATTGGAGAATGGCTGGGTAAATTGTGGTATATGAATGTTATGGAATATTATTGTTCTGTAAGAAATGACCAGCAGGATGAATACAGAGAGGCTTGGAGAGACCTACATGAACTGATGCTAAGTGAAATGAGCAGAACCAGGAGATCATTATACACTTCGACAACGATATTGTATGAGGACATATTTTGATGGAAGTGGATTTCTTTGACAAAGAGACCTGAGTTTCAATTGATAAATGACGGACAAAAGCAGCTACACCCAAAGAAAGAACACTGGGAAACGAATGTGAACTATCTGCATTTTTGTTTTTCTTCCCGGATTATTTATACCTTCTGAATCCAATTCTCCCTACGCAACAAGAGAACTGTTCGGTTCTGCAAACATATATTGTATCTAGGATATACTGCAACATATCCAACATATAAAGGACTGCTTGCCATCTAGGGGAGGGGGTGGAGGGAGGGAGGGGAAAAAAAAATCGGAACAGAAATGAGTGTAAATATAATGTAATTATTAAATAAAAAAATTAAAAAAAAAGAAAATTATAGACCAATCTCTCTAATGAATATTGAAGCTAAAATCTTAAATAAAATATTAGCAAAAAGATTACAGAAAATCATCGCCAGGATAATACCCTATGACCAAGTAGGATTTATATGAGGAATGCAGGGCTGATTCAATACTAGGAAAACTATTAGCATAATTGACTATATCAATAACCAAACAAACAAAAAACCTATGATCATCTCAATAGATAAAGAAAAAGCATTTGATAAAATCCAACATCCATTCCTTTTTTTTTTTCCTTTTTAATTTAATTTTATTTAATAATAACTTTATATGGACAGAATTCATGCCAGGGTAATTTTTTACAACATTATCCCTTGCACTCGCTTCTGTTTTGATTTTTCCCCTTCCTCCCTCCACCTCCTCCTCTAGATGGCAAGCAGTCTTATATATGTTAGATATGTTGCAGTATATCCTAGATACAATATATGTTTGCAGAACCGAACAGTTCTCTTGTTGCACAGGGAAAATTGGATTCAGAAGGTAAAAATAACTCGGGAAGAAAATCAAAAATGCAAATAGTTCATATTCGTTTCCCAGTGTTCTTTCTTTGGGTGTAGCTGCTTCTGTCCATCATTTATCCATTGAAACTCAGTTAGGTCTCTTTGTCAAAGAAATCCACTTCCATCAAAATATGTCCTCATACAATATCGTTGTCAAAGTGTATAATAATCTCCTCGTTCTGCTCATTTCACTTAGCATCAGTTCATGTAAGTCTCGCCAGTCCTCTCTGTATTCATCCTGCTGGTCATTCCTTACAGAACAATAATATTCCATAAAGTTCATATACCACAATTTACTCAACCATTCTCCAATTGATGGTGGAATTGTGAACACATCCAGCCATTCTAGAGAGCAATTTGGAACTATGCTCAAAAAGTTATCAAGCTGTGCATACCCTTTGATCCAGCAGTGTTTCTACTGGGCTTATACCCCAAAGAGATACTAAAGAAAGGAAAGGGACCTGTATGTGCCAAAATGTTTGTGGCAGCCCTGTTTGTAGTGGCTAGAAGCTGGAAAATGAAAGGATTTCCATCAATTGGAGAATGGTTGAATAATTTGTTGTTATTTTTTTAAGATCATTAAAATATTTTCTTGGAAGTCTGATTGGTATAGCACTAAATAAATAGATTAGTTTAGGGAGTATTGTCATCTTTATTATATTCGCTCAGCCTATCCAAGAGCATTTAATATTTTTCCAATTATTTAAGTCTGACTTTATTTGTGTGGAAACTTTTTTTGTAATTTTGCTCATATAATTCCTGACTTTCCTTTGGTAGGTAGATCCCCAAATATTTTATGCTATCAACAGTTATTTTGTATCTCTTGCTGTTGGGTTTTGTTGGTGGTATATAAAAATGCTGAGGATTTATGGGGATTTATTTTGTATCCTGCTACTTTGCTAAAATTATGATTTTTTTCTAATAGCTTTTTAGTAGAATCTCTGGGGTTCTCTAGGTATACCATCATATCATCTGCAAAGAGTGATAGTTTGGTTTCCTCATTGCCTACTCTAATTCCTTTAATCTCTTCCTCAACTCTTATTGCAGAGGCTAGCAGCATACATTCCTAATAAAAACACTTGAGAGCATAGGAATAAATGGACTTTTCCTTAAAATAGTCAGGAACATATATTTAAAACCATCAGTAAGCATCATATGCAATGGGGAAAAATTGGAACCTTTTCCAGTAAGATCTGGAGTGAAGCAAGGTTGCCCACTATCACCATTATTATTTAATATCATATTAGAAATACTAGCCTCAGCAATAAGAGTTGAGAAAGATATTAAAGGAATTAGAGTAGGCAATGAGGAAACCAAACTATCACTCTTTGCAGATGATATGATGGTATACCTAGAGAACCCCAGAGATTCTACTAAAAAGCTATTAGAAAAAAATCATAATTTTAGCAAAGTAGCAGGATACAAAATAAATCCCCATAAATCCTCAGCATTTTTATATACCACCAACAAAACCCAACAGCAAGAGATACAAAATAACTGTTGATAGCATAAAATATTTGGGGATCTACCTACCAAAGGAAAGTCAGGAATTATATGAGCAAAATTACAAAAAAGTCTCCGCACAAATAAAGTCAGACTTAAATAATTGGAAAAATATTAAGTGCTCTTTATATAGGCCGAGCGAATATAATAAAGATGACAATACTCCCTAAACTAATCTATTTATTTAGTGCTATACCAATCAGACTTCCAAGAAAATATTTTAATGATCTTAAAAAAATAACAACAAAATTCATATGGAACAATAAACAATCGAGAATCTCAAGGGAATTAATGAAAAAAAAATCAAATGAAGATGGCCTAGCTGTACCTGATCTAAAATTATATTATAAAGCAGCAGTCACCAAAACCATTTGGTATTGGCTAAGAAATAGACTAGTTGATCACTGGAAAAGGTTAGGTTCACAAGACAGAATAGTCAACTATAGCAATCTAGTGTTTGACAAACCCAAAGATCCTAACTTTTGGGATAAGAATTAATTATTTGATTAAAAAAAAAAAAAAACTGCTGGGATAACTGGAAATTAGTATGGAAGAAATTAGGCATGGATCCACAGTTAACACCATATACCAAGATAAGATTGAAATGGGTCCATGACCTAGGCATAAAGAACGAGATTATAAATAAATTAGGGGAACATAGGATAGTTTATCTCTCAGACTTGTGGAGGAGAAAGAAATTTGTGACCAAAGATGAACTAGAGACCATTACTGATCACAAAATAGAAAATTTTGATTACATCAAATTAAAAAGCCTTTGTACAAACAAAACTAATGCAGACAAGATTAGAAGGGAAACAACAAACTGGGAAAACATCTTCACAGTTAAAGGTTCTGATAAAGGCCTCATTTCCAAAATATATAGAGAACTGACTCAAATTTATAAGAAATCAAGCCATTCTCCAATTGATAAATGGTCAAAGGATATGAACAGATAATTTTCAGAGGATGAGATTGAAACTATTACCACTCATATGAAAGAGTGTTCCAAATCATTATTGATCAGAGAAATGCAAATTAAGACAACTCTGAGATACCACTACACACCTGTCAGATTGGCTAAGATGACAGGAAAAAATAATGATGAATGTTGGAGGGGATGCGGGAAAACTGGGACACTATTACATTGTTGGTGGAGTTGTGAACGAATCCAACCATTCTGGAGAGCAATCTGGAATTATGCCCAAAAAATTATCAAATTGTGCATACCCTTTGATCCAGCAGTGTTTCTATTGGGCTTATATCCCAAAGAAATACTAAAGAAAGGAAAGGGACCTGTATGTGCCAAAATGTTTGTAGCAGCCCTGTTTGTAGTGGCTAGAAACTGGAAAATGAATGGATGCCCATCAATTGGAGAATGGCTGGGTAAATTGTGGTATATGAATGTTATGGAATATTATTGTTCTGTAAGAAATGAC
Organism: Antechinus flavipes; assembly: GCF_016432865.1. Lineage (NCBI taxonomy): Eukaryota > Metazoa > Chordata > Mammalia > Dasyuromorphia > Dasyuridae > Antechinus > Antechinus flavipes. Next base: position 194,579,439 of record NC_067400.1, on the reverse strand, counting down.
CAGCAGGATGAATACAGAGAGGACTGGCGAGACTTAAATGAACTGATGCTAAGTGAAATGAGCAGAACCAGGAGATCATTATACACTTCGACAACGATGTTGTATGAGGACATATTTTGATCGAAGTGGATTTCTTTGACAAAGAGACCTAACTGAACTTCAATTGACAAATGATGGACAGAAGCAGCTACACCCAAAGAAAGAACACTGGGAAATGAATGTGAACTATCTGCATTTTTGTTTTTCTTCCCGGGTTATTTATACCTTCTGAATCCAATTCTCCCTAAGCAACAAGAGAACTGTTCGGTTCTGCAAACATATACTGTATCTAGGTTATACTGCAACATATCCAACATATAAAGGACTGCTTGCCATCTAGGGGAGGGGGTGGAGGGAGGGAGGGGAAAAAAAATCGGAACAGAAACGAGTGTCAATATAAAGTAATTATTAAATAAAAAATTAAAAAAAAAAACTCTGAGATACCACTCCACACCTGTCAGATTGGCTAAGATGACAGGGAAAAATAATAATGAATGTTAGAAGGGATGCGGGAAAACTGGGACACTGATGCATTGTTGGTGGAGTTGTGAATGAATCCAACCATTCTGGAGAGCAATCTGGAATTATGCCCAAAAAGTTATCAAATTGTGCATACCCTTTGATCCAGCAGTGTTTCTATTGGGCTTATATCCCAAAGAAATACTAAAGAAAGGAAAGGGACCTGTATGTGCCAAAATGTTTGTAGCAGCCCTGTTTGTAGTGGCTAGAAACTGGAAATTGAATGGATTCCCATCAATTGGAGAATGGCTGGGTAAATTGTGGTATATTAATGTTATGGAATATTATTGTTCTGTAAGAAATGACCAGCAGGATGAATACAGAGAGGCTTGGAGAGACTTACATGAACTGATGCTAAGTGAAATGAGCAGAACCAGGAGATCATTATACACTTCCACAATGATGTTGTATGAGGACATATTTTGATGGAAGTGGATTTCTTTGACAAAGAGACCTAACTGAACTTCAATTGACAAATGATGGACAGAAGCAGCTACACCCAAAGAAAGAACACTGGGAAATGAATGTGAACTATCTGCATTTTTGTTTTTCTTCCCAGGTTATTTTTACCTTCTGAATCCAATTCTCCCTGTGCAACAAGAGAACTGTTCAGTTCTGCACACATATATTGTATCTAGGATATACTGCAACATATCTAACATATATAGGACTGCTTGCCATCTAGGGGAGGTGTTGGAGGGAGGGAGGGGCAAAATTGGAACAGAAACGAGTGCAAGGGATAATGTTGTAAAAAAAAAATTACCCTGGCATACTTTTCAACATTCACCTTTACAAAATTTTGAGCTACAAATTTTTCTGCCTCCCTCTTCTCCCTTCCCAGACAGCAAGCATTCCAAAATAGGTTAAACATGTGCAATTCTTTTTAAACATGTTTCCATATTCATCAAACTGTGCAAAAAAAAATCAAATCAAAAAGGAAAAAAGAAAAAAGAAAAAATTCAAACAAACCATAACAACAAAAAAATTGAAAATACTATGTTTTGATGCACATTCAGTCCCCATAGTTCTCTCCATGGATGTGAATGGCTCTTTTCATCATAAGTCTATTGGAATTACCTCAAAATATAATTTGTAATTATAATATTTTTTCTAATTGCCTTTTTGTATCTACTAGATTACAAATACCTTAAGGGCAGAATTTATATTTTAGTTATATTTTTCTTCATCCTATCTGAGGACCTTCCCCAGCTCCTAATATGAAGTCAATAAATCAGAGCAATTGAAAAGCATGAGATGAAGCTAATAATTAAGTACCATTCAGTCAATTTAGTGTTGAATATTTTAGAATTCATTATTTGTATTTGTTTTCAAAAACATTGAATAATTCAAAATATGTAGTACATGCTTTGATTGGAATCTTAATTTAATGTCATCTAATGAATGGCAGGAAGCTGTAGGGGCAGATGACACATACATAATGCTATAATTTCTTTTCTACCATTATAGTATCCATTGGGTAATGAGAATGTAATACTGAAAATTATTAGTATGTTACACATACTAATATATGGAGGTATATTAGATACATATGGAGGAAGGTAAAGTGCCCAGAGGACAAGCTAATTAGGGGTTTTAAGGAGGAAAAGTTGTTCCAGGTCAATAGAACACTTATAATGGTATATATATCCAAGTGAAAAAACAACTTTGAAGTAGCAAAGCAAGTTACCAAGTATGAGGAAAGTACAAAAAGGAAACTTTAGCTGACACTCATGGATCAGACAATAACTATAGATAGACAGACAGACAGATAGATAGATAGATAATAGATATATAGACAGAAATTGTTAATATAGAATTAGATATTAATATAGCTATATATACACACAAATATATGTATATATTTCAAAAGGATACATTATTGTTATATAGTATATGTATAAACATGTATGTGTTATCAGAATTGAACATAATTTTATTCTCTTTAATATTTACTTTTTAAAGTACTGACATGATATTTATAAGGTGAAGCCTGGTGCTTAAAATTCAACCAAATAAATTCAATAAAAATATGTTCTGCCTTAAATTTACAAGACCTTACTATATCTCAATGTACAATGATGCTAACTCTGTCCTCAAGAATCCTACCATTTTATCATCTAATTGACTGTACAATCAATTGAATGCAAGTATTAGTGACCCAGTAAATATTTTCAAATTTGTGGGCCTATGGCTATAATCCAACTTTTATCACTGAATCAGAATGATAGGATCATCGCATCAGAAAGCTTCTCAGAAGTTGTTCTTGAAGAAGAAATTCCATTACTTATAACATTCTCAAGAAGTAATTTTCCAGTCTTTACCTAAAGATGTCAAATAAGGAGAACTTTTACTGCCTCCCAAAACTGCCTTGTGGTTTTAGATAAAGATTTAATTGTTAAGCACTGTTTTCTTTCATTAAGTAAAAATCTGATTCTGCAGTCTCTATTCACTGCTCCTAATTCTGATCTTTGGAGGCTAAGATTGACCAGAGTTTTCCTTGACTGTCACTGTGACTTATTGACTTCTGCCTCCCTTCAGTCAGCTTCCTGCTTATGTAAAAAACCTCATGAAGGTGAAGTTGAGACCCTTCCAACTTGGTGGATGTCAGAAGACCACTTGAGTTAGCAGAATCTGCTCTTCTGATCAGTTGTTTTCATATAGAGAAGGGAGGATGAGGTGTCTATAGAACCTAAGTATCATTATTTTCTTGAGAGGGGAGGGAGGTTGCAAGGTAATTAGGATTAAGTTACTTGCCTAGGGTCAAACAGTTTTGAAGTGTTAAGTGTGTGACAGCATATTTGAATTCAGGTCCTCCTGTCTCCAGGGCCTGTGTCCTATCCACTGCATCACCTAGCTACCCTGTCTGTATCATTTTTGTGGAAGCAGCTAGATGACTAATGGAAGAGCTCTGAATTTAGATTTAATAAGATTTGAGTTTAAATCTGCCTTTAGACATTTAATAACTTTATGACCCTAGGCAAGTTTGCCTTAATTCACTAAAGAAAGAAATGTTAAATCTCTCCAGTATCTTTGTCCAAAAAACCACATGGATAGTATGGTTCACAGGATCATAAAGAATCAGAAACAACTGACTAGCAGCTATGATTGTGTGAGAGGACAAATAGACCTCCTTTTGTTAACTGTTCAATGAATTGCAAGTGCTTCATTTTGTCCCAAACTTGAATAGGAACTAATAGGGTAATGACATCTATCAGGCCTTGCCCCTAACAAGGGCCAAATAGAACAAATTTACCTTTTCTTCTGTATGACAACCCTTTTGAAGACATGTTTATATAAAGTATGGGCTAGCTCCCTAGAGGGGTTCAGGGTCAAGCAGAGTCAGGATAAATCAAAGTCCTTGGTCTTTAGGGGGAGAAGTAAAGGAGGCAAGCAAGCTGCCACTTGGCTTGCTAAAGATCTCTCATGGATTCTGGAGTCCTGAGCCACCAGCCTCTTTTCCTCCTCATCCTGCTGCCAAGTGCTTCTGATTCTCTCCCTCATCTTCCAATACTTGCCTATGATTATCTTACTAACAAACATTCAGCAAATACCAATGCTGAAGAGAGCCATTCTCCAAATATATGCTAATAGAACCATTGTCTCACATCAAATAGGTAGCCTTAGATGCTCTCTTGTCTGATTCAGCATTTCAGCTTATATGTTTCACATGTTTATCTTTAAAATTTTCTATTCTTCAGGCTAAATATCCCCAGTTCCTTACTAGATTGTCATATATAGCTTATAATATTCTTTAGCTATATTTTATGATAGTGGAATGTCAGATAAAACATGTGCCTTAATAACAAACTTATATAATGCACCTGTATTTGTAAGCTTCAACATGATGCTTGTTCTTTTCAAAACTTAAATTAGAATTTTATTCAACTTGTGAATTTTCATACCATAGAAGATAGGAATTTCTAGAATTAAAGTTGAAATATGAATAGAAATATGTGGTTGAGGATCACCTAAAGGGTAAGCCAAACCCACCCAAAGAGAGAGATGACACTAATGTGAGAAAGTTATAAAAGATCACAAATAAAGAGCTAGACAGAAAAAGCAGTGGAAAGAATATCATGAAAGAAATATATGATTGAGAAAAATCATAGGCTGGCCATATAGAGTAAGAGATTAAGCCTGCATGCTCCATTAAGCCATTATCCTCATAAATGTCAAGAGAACTAGGAAAAATACATTAATTGACTGATTGATATTAATAATAAACTAATTTATTGGAGGACATGAATTAGGGGGCTGTGGACAGACATGGTGGGGTTACATTTTGTACCATTAAAAGGAATTTCTTGTTGTTGTTCATACATTTTCAATTGTGATCCCATTCAAGATCCCATTAGAGATTTTCTTGACAAAGTCTCTGATTTGTCATTGCCTTCTCCTGCTCATTTTACAGATGAGGAAACTGAGGCAAAACAAGACAGCTAATAAGACCCTGAGACTAGATTTGAATTCAGGAAGATGAATCTTTTCTGCCTCTAGTCCTGGGACTCTATTTTACTACTTAGTTATCCTACTAGAGGGAATATCAGTATCATTAAGACAAGTGTAAAGAAAATGTTTTGGGAATACAGAAAAAAATTCAATTGTTTTGGCAAAGGGGAAATGGTCAGATTTTAGGAAGAAGTAGGTAACCAAATCTCATCTTTGTGTTTTCAAGTCCACTTTTTACTTAGAACAACTTGCTACCTTCAATGCTCAGGTCAAGTGATATCGCCTGCATGAGTCTTCTCGTTGCCCCAGCCATTTATGAATGCTCCTATCACCTAAATTATCTTTTATTTTATTTGGATGTATTTTGTATTTAGTTACATTTGTAAATGCTGCTTCATATAAGAGATTATAATCTTCTTGGGGCAGGAATGATTCTTTGTTTATGTGTCCCCAATGCCTATGGGTAAGGACTCATTAGACAAAGATGTGCAGTAGGGCATTCATTGAAATAGAAAATTAAAGGTCATGAATGGAGAAAGATTAGTAGTACAGTATGATGGGAGCATAGAGTATTTCAAATACTCTAGTATACTAAATAGTAGTAAATATGGTTAAAAAGTTAGGTTTGGGCTTGAATGGCAAACCAAAGATATAGATGTTATTTTTTTTTTGACAATTTGGAGCAATTTGGAATGCACTGAGTATTTAAAGCAGAGAGTGACTCGATCAGATATGTTTTATTTAGCAAAAGTATTTCAGTAGTGGTATTAAGTGTAATTCAAAGGAGAGAGGCAGTAAAGAAATGAAGTAAGACACTACTGTAATTGGCCTGGTGACCGATAGAGATTTGTATTTACAAAAATAGAAAAGATACTACAAAAAAATGTAGTATAAATGGAGGTTAGAGGGAAAAATTAGCTCAGTTTCTTGAGACTTTATTTTGATGTATTTACTTAAAAACTTGTGTTGTCAAATAAAAAGTAGAAAAATCAGGAGCAGAAGAAGGCTTTGAGTGGAGGGTAAAGAAGCAATGAGTACAATTTTGGACCTGAGTTAATTGTGCTAATAAGACCTCTGGAGATATGGGTCTAGGTTTTAGAAAAATTACCAAGCCAAAGATGGAAACTTAAGTCATCTTTAAAGAGGTCACAGATCAAAACAGTAAATTGCATAGACTTGCTATTAAATTAAGTCATATATAAAACATATTTTGAACTTTTCCTGAATTGTATTTTAGCTGTTCTTGGAAGCACACAAGTCTAAGTTATTTAAACACTATGCTGAACTCTTATCTTTCATAATTATAGTAAACTAACATACCTTAAATACATGTATAATGCAAATATGTATGAATAACTTAAAGAAATATGTATGGTAAAGTCAGGACACTTGAGTTTCAGATGAAATGATGTTACTTACCTGAAACTTTGGGGAAGTCATTTATCGTCCCTAATTTCAGTTTCTTCAACTCATCTGGGGAAAAAAAAGAAGGAAGGAAGAAAGGAGGAAGGCAGGAAGCAAGAAAGGAAGAAATGTTATAGCCATTAATTTTAAATTGATATCAATAAAAAAGTAGTTTGCAGTAGATGATTTTTGAGACTCCTTCGGGCTCCAAACCTTCTTTGATTTAAACTTCAGGTAGCTGAAATTAGATCACTCTTCTAAAAAGCACTCAATAACTTGCTGGACCTAAAAAGGAATAAAATGTTTGATTTTTTTGTACACAAGAGTAAAAGTAAAAAAATCTAGCTTTCCCTTCTGTTTAAGAAATGCAAAGACAAATAAGATATATAGTTTTTTTTATGTGAATAATGACGTAAATACATCATTAAAGATATATATATATGATGGACACATGGCATAGATTCAAATAATAAATAAATTAAATTAAATTTTTAGCTTTGTCAATATAAATGTTGGTGGAAAAACACACTATCATACCAAATGTTGCAATTATGACTGCTTACTACTATCTCTCATTTTAGACTGCATCCTTTATTAGTCTTTACATTGTTGTTTGATCCCACTGTAATTAGTCCTCAACTATTCTTTCTCTAATGAAATGACATAAATATTTCATAAGTCCACTTTTATTCCTACTGCTTTTCTTCCTTTCATATTCCTTCCTTCCACTTTTCCTTCCTACCTTGCTTCATCTTTTCCTTCCTTCCTTCCTTCCTTCCTTCCTTCCTTCCTTCCTTCCTTCCTTCTCTTTTTTCCTACCTTCTCTTTTTATTTATTTGAATCTTTTCATTTTAGCATCTCATTTTTTTTGGTCTTTTTTTTTCTCCCAAGCTTATATCTCAGAAAGGCAAGACAGCTTGAAGTTTTCTATTTTAACAAAAGACATTTTCTTCTCGGTCCATATGCCAGGTTTGGGTACAAGATCATTTTTAAAGAGCTTAGGCAATAGAAATAGAATCTAGAGTGAAAATGAGGCAAAGCGTATTATTGGCATGGATAATCAGGGCTCTGAGTTAGCCTAAGCTGATTTTTAAGACCACAACGTCCATGCTGTTGCTTCTCTTAGTAACTCAGTATGATTTTGACAAAAAGGGAGAAAATGGTTCTGAAGGAAACAAAAAAGAATGATGTTTAAATATGGTTTTTATTTTTTACTTTTTTCTGTATTTTTTTCTTCTAAGAATATTCCCTTGTGGGGGATTTTCTATCTTCAAGATTTCCCCCCTCTCCTGGAAGTTTGGGATCTTTTACCAGTTAGATAATAAAAATAAGTTCCCTTCCTTTCCCTCTATTACTCACATAGATCTCAGTTGTGTTGTTTTTGTATTTCCTGAAGTTATATATGATCCTAATATGTGCTCATTAATTCAGACATACTCAACATTTGTTTTATTTATATTTTTTGCTCCCTGGGATATTCTCAAGGGACACACTGCTCATTTTTATAGCAATCTTGGGTGTGTGTGGGTGTAAGACTGGGTGATACAATAAAACTCTAGCATGCTTCAGAAGCAGTAGGCATAATGTTAAACATGCAATCTCTGATGGAAGTCACAATTCCAATCCCAGAATTTTTTGTCATAGGATTTCATGTTATATTTGAGATGATTCGTGATTTAGCCCCTGGATTTCCATAGGTTTTTTTTTTAATATTTCTTACTTAAAATAGGAGTCTGTTTGGCTGATCTAGTAAAAGTGGGACCCCTAGTGTGTCTTTGGTCTCTTTCTAATACTTTTAGCAACAAAGGGCCCCAAGTTGACATAAAACAGGCACAGACCCCTACAACATCTGAATAATATTTCCTGTCTGCAGTTCTCATTTTTACACTTGGCATGAGATTTAATAACCTTTACCCTGTTCTTCCTTTTTTTTTTCATTTACAACACATATGCATGGATAGTTTTTTCATCATTGACCCCTGCAAAGCCTTATGTTCCAAATTTTCCCCTCCTTCTCCCCTACCCTCTCCCCTAGATGGCAGGTAGTCTAATACATTTAAATATGTTAAAGTATATGTTAAGTGCAATATATATATATATATATATATATATATACACAGTTATCTTGATGCACAAGAAAAATTGAACCAAGAAAAAAAAACAAAATGCAAGCAACAGAAAGAGTGAGAATGCTATGTTGTGTTCCACATTCAGCTTCCACAGTCCTCTCTCTAGGTGTAGATAACTCTTTATCACTGAACAATGGAATTGGTTTGAATCATCTCACTGTTGAAGAAAGCCACGTGCATCACAGTTGATCATTGTATAGTCTAGTTGTTGCTGTGTATAATGATCACTTGGTTTTGCTCATTTCACTCAGCATCAGTTCATGTAGGTCTCTCCAGGCCTCTCTGAAATCATCCTGTTGCTCATTTCTTAGAGAACAATAATATTCCATAACATTCATATACCATAATTTACTCAGCCATTCTCCAATTGATGGGCATCCATTCAGCTTCCAGATTCTTGCTACTATAAAAAGGGCTGCCACAAAGATTTTTGCATATGTGGGTCCCTTTCCCTCCTTTAAGATCTCTTTGGGGTATAAGCCCAGTAGAAATAGTGCCAGTTCAAAGGGTATGCAGAGTTTGATAACTTTTGAGCATAGTTCCAAAATTCTCTCCAGAATGGTTGGATCTGCTCACAGTTTCACCAACAATGTATCAGTGAACCAGTTTTCCCACATCCCCTCCTACATTCATCATTATCTTTTCCTGTTATCATAGCCAATCTGAGAGTTATGTTAGTGGTTATCTCAGAGATGTCTTGATTTGCATTTCTTTGATCAATAGTGATTTGGAGCACCTTTTCATATGACTAGAAATAGTTTCAATTTCTTCATCTGAAAACTGTCTGTTCACATCCTTTGACCATTTATCAATTGGACAATGGCTTGAATTCTTATGAAGTTGAGATAATTCTTTATATATTTTAGAAATGAGGCTTTTATCAGAACCTTTGAATGTAAAAATGTTTTCCTAGTTCATTGCTTCCTTTCTAATATTAGTTTTGTTTGTACAAAAACTATTTACATTAATATAATCAAAATTATCTATTTCATGATCAATAATTATCTCTAGTTCTTCTTTGGTCACAAATTCCTTCCTCCTCCACAGAGGCAAACTACTCTATGCTCTTCTAATATGTTTATAATATCATTCTGTATGTCTAAATCATAAACCCATTTTGACCTTATCTTGGTACACAGTGTTATGTGTGAGTCAATGACTAGTTTCTGCCATACTAGTTTCCAATTTCCCCAGCAGTTTTTGTCAAATAGTGAATTCTTATCCCAAAAGCTGGAATCTTTGGGTTTATCAAACACTAGATTGCTATAGTCATTGATTATTTTTGTTCTGTGAATCTAACCTATTCCACTGATCAACTGCTCTATTTTTTAGCCAAAACCAAATGGTTTTGATGACTTCTGCTTTTAGATCTGTTACAGCTAAGTCACCTTCATTTGTTTGTTTTTGACATTAATTCCTTTGAAATTCTTGACCTTTTGTTCTTCCAGATAAATTTTGTTGTTACTTTTTCTAGGTCAGTAAAATAGTTTCTTGGGAGTTTGATTGGCATATCACTAAATAAATAGATTAGTTTAGTTAATATTGTCATCATATATTCCTTCAACCTATCCAGCAGCACTTGATGTTTTTCCAATTGTTTAGATATGACTTCATTTGTGTGGAAAGTGTTTTGTAGTTTTGCTCATATAGTTCGTGACGTTCCCTTGTCAGATAGATTCCCCAAATATTTTACTATTGGTAGTTATTTTAAATGGGATTTCTCTTTGTGTCTTTTGCTGTTGAATTTTGTTAGTGATGTACAAAAATGCTGCAGATCTATGTGGATTCATTTTGTATCCTGCAACTTTGATAAAGTTGTGAATTATTTCTAATAGCTTTTTAATTGATTTTCTGGGTTTCTCTAAGTATACCATCATATCATCTGCAAAGAGTAATAATTTGGTTTCCTCAATAGCTATTCTAAGTCTTTTGATCTCTTTTTCATCTCTTATTGCCAAAGCTGGTATTTCTAATAAAATATTGAACAGTAATGGTGATAGTGGGCAACCTTGTTTCACTCCCTTCTTTCCCTCAATTATAGTAGGTTTTCTTTGCCTTTTCCTGATATGTAATTTTCCATTTCCCCCTTTTTTTTCTGGTACAATCCCCTTTCCACCTCTAGTTTCTTTTTTTATATTATAACAATAAAATCAGATTATACATGCACTATCCAGTATACCCATAACAGAAATATATTTCTCAAGAGTTTTTTTTTAACCTTTTTATGCTTCTCTTGGGTTCTATATTTGGAGGTCAAATTTTTTTGTTTAGCTCTGATATTTTTATCAGAAATAAATATAATTCACCTTTTCGTTGAATGTTCATCTTCTTACCTGAAAAAAAAATGCTCAATTTAGCAGGGTAATTTATTCTTGGCTGCATTCCAAGTTCCTTCATCTTTGGGGATATCAAGTTCTAGGCTCTTTGATCTTTTAAAGTGGAAGTTGCTAGGTCCTGAGTAGTCCTCATTGTGGTTCCTCAGTATTTGAATTGTTTCTTTCTGGAAACTTGTAATATTTTTTCTTTGTCTGATAGTTCTGATACTTAGTCATGATATTCCTTGAAGTTTTAATTTTGGAGTCTCTTTCAGGAGGTGTTTTGTGAATTCTTTCAATGTTTATTTTACCTTCTGATTTTATGACATCCTAGCAGCTTTCTTTGATTATTTCCTGAAAAATAATGTCTAGGCTCTTATTTTGGGAGGCTGATAATCCTTAGTTTTTCTCTCATAGATCTATTTTATAGGTCAGATGTTTTCCCAATTAGATATTGTACATTTTTTCCTATTTTTCATTTTTTTTTTATTTTGCTTGACTGATTCTTGTTGCCTCATTCAGTCATTCATTTCCATTTGTTCAGTTCTGAATTTTAGTGAATTATTTTCATTTACTTTTTTCTTACTTTTTTTTTGTATTTGTCCAATTGAATTTTTAAATGAGTTGTTTTGTTTTATGGAATTTTTGTCATTTCACAAATTCTGTTTTTGGGGGGAATTGTTTTCTTTTTCCATTTTTCTCAAATCTATCTTTTAGTGAGTTATATGCAAACCCTCTTGCAATGTTTTCATTTCCCTTCCCCATTTTTTCTTCTAGCTCTCTTTTACATTTCTTTTTTAATTTCTTCTAGGAGAGCCTTGTGTGATGGGGACCAGTTTGTATCATCTTTTGGGGCTTCATCTGGAGATAACCTTCTTTTAGTCTCCTCAGGGTTTGAAATCTGTTCTTCTCTTTCACCATGAAGACTCTCTATATTCAGATTTCTCTTTGCTTTTTCAATCATTTAAAAAAAAAAGATTAGGATCTACTTTTAGGTCTGGGGAGGTTTTCCAAGATTTCTCTACAAATGATGGCTTTTTCTACAAGTGGCAGAGGCTGTATTGAGCACATGATGGCTCACTCCTGATGCTGGTGAGCATGGCCATGTCCAGTGAGATTCTGGCATTTGAGGGTTCACTATTTACCTTTTGTGATTGCATTGGATGTTTTATAACTTCTCTGCTGATGTACTGGCTTGCAGCCAGGACAGAGTAGTCAACACTGCTGTAGATTCCTTACTGTAGATTCTCTGCCACTCTGTGCTGTGTTTGATGTCTTTGCTTAGTCTGCTTGTGCTTGGCCTGCCTCCCTCCATTCTTGATTCAAACAGACCTTTTCTGGTAATTGTCAAAATTATCTTCTGCTGGTAATTTGTTACATTCCCAATATTTGTGGATTCTTCCAGTCCAGAGTTAATTCAGATGCTGGATTTGCTAATTAGTCTGGGGGATGTAGGATGTCAGAAAAAACTATGTGTTTTCTCTACCATCTTGGCACTGCCCTCTCAGGCTGTTCTTTAAGGGGATTCCATTTTGAGGGTTAAGAGTGACATGGCCTCCAAACTAGCTTAAGGCTTGGGCTTCTACTAAACTCTAGTTTTACCACATGTGCAAAGAGATGCATATACTAATGCATGGCTAATATTTTACTTTGTATATTTGTTCTTCAGTAATTTCAGTTGTATTCAACTTTTTATGAACCATTTGGGGTTTTCTTGGCAAAGATATTGAAGTATTTTTTATTTTCTTCTCCAGTAAATTATGCTTAGGAACACACAACTAGTATTTCACTGTTTACCTGCTTTGGTATCCATTGGTTCTGAGTAAACCTATAATCATTTAATGAGAATTGTCCTGTAGTCTAACTTACCTCAACATATTTTGTTCTACTTAAGAGGCCATGTGAGGGAGGCAGAGCCAAGATGGTGGAGAATGCTTCTTTATGAGCTCTCCTACTACCCTGAAAGTATTTACAAACTCAGCCTCTGAATTAGTGCTGGACTGTCAGAACCCACAAATATTGGGAGTACAACACATTACCAACAGAAGATAATCTTGAAGGTCACCAGAAAAGGTCTATGTGTACATTGGAGGAAGCACAGATAGACAGGCAGGCAGAGCAAAGAAGCCAGCATATGCTGAATAGACCAGGGGCAGGGGCGGTCTCCACAGGGCAGAAAATCCACGGGTTGGACTCTACCACAGTGTCGGCTACCTTGCTCTGGTTACAAGCCAGTAGATCAGCAGAGAAGTTATAAAACTTCCAACATAAACACAGAGGGTAAAGAGTGTACCCCAAAGCATCGGAATCTCACAGCACCAGGCCACACCCACTCAACACCAAGAGTGACTCAGTGTGATCCAAGCACAGCCTTTGATCCCAGCCCAGCAGAAATTAAGCACTGAACCACACGTAAAACTATACACCAAGATAAGGTCAAAAATGGGTTCATGATGAGGCATAAAGAATGAGATTATACATAAATTAAAAGAACAAAGAATTGTTTACCTTTCAGACCTATGGAGGAGGAAAGAATTTGTGACCAAAGAAGAACTAGAGATTATTATTGATCACAAAATAGAAAATTTTGATTATATTAAGTTAAAAGGTTTTTGTACAAACAAAACTAATGCAGACAAGATTAGAAGGGAAGCAATAAACTGGGGAAACATTTTTACATCCAAAGGTTCTGATAAAGGTCTTATTTCCAAAATATATAGAGAATTGACTCAAATTTATAAGAAATCAAGCTATTCTCAATTGATAAATGATCAAAGGTTATGAACAGACAATTCTCAGATGAAGAAATTGAAACTATTTCTACCCATATGAAAAAAATGCTCCAAGTCATTATTAATCAAAGAAATGCAAATTAAGGCAATTCTGAGATACCATTACACACCTCTCAGATTGGCTAAGAAAACAGGCAAAGATAATGATGAATGCTGGAGCAGATGTGGGAAAACTAGGACACAGATCCAACCATTCTGGAGAGCAATTTGGAACTATGCTCAAAAAGTTATCAAATTGTGCATACCCTTTGATCCAACAGTGTTACTACTGGGCTTATATCCCAAAGAGATCATAAAGAAGGGAAAGGGACCCATATGTGCAAAAATGTTTGTGGCAGCCCTTTTTGTAGTGGCTAGAAACTGGAAATTGAATGGATGCCCATCAACTGGAGAATGGCTGAATAAATTATGGTATATGAATGTTATAGAATATTATTGTTCTGTAAGAAATGACCAGCAGGATTATTTTAGAGAGGCCTGGAGAGACTTACATGAATTGATGATAAGCAAAATGAGCAGAACCAGGAGATCATTATACACTTCAACAACAATACTATAATGATGAACAATTCTGATGGATGTGGCTCTCTTCAGCAATGAGATAATCCAAACCAGTTCCAACGGTTCACTAATGAAGAGAATCAGCTATACCCAGAGAAAGAACTATGGGAAATAAGTGTGAACCATAACATAGCATTTCCACTCTTGCTTGCATTTTTTTGTTTTCCTTCTCAGGTTTTTTTTACCTTCTTTCTAGTTCTGATCTTTCTTGAGCAGCTAAATAATTGTATCAATATATATCTATACATATATTGTTAAAAAAATTAATAATAAAATAAAATTCACTTTTATTTTCCAGTCAAAAAAATTAAATGTAAACTCAAAATCATATCTATAAACACATATATGTATAGTATACACATATATAAATTTATATGTACATATGCTTATGTGTATATATTAAATATTTTTGTGTATATATACTAAATATGTTTATGTAAATAAACAGTGTGTGTATGTATGTGTTTGTGTGTCTCTCTGTGTGTATAATATCCACATTATTACTATCTGGGATTTAAAAAATAAGAAAGAAAGAAAGAAAAAGAAAAACTGGGACTTTCTTTTGCTTATCCACAATATGCATGGTTCTGGAATCCAAAAGAAACTAAAGGACTACATCATATGGCGATAAAAACAATTTATAGAGAGCAGTGTGGAATTCTCATCGTTGTAAAAATCACAGTGAAATATCTTAGTATATAAAATCTTTTACTGAGTAAAAATATTACTTGTGCTCAAGTGTCAGTTTTTTTCAACACACTAGAAACATATAGCCACAAAAAACTTTATTCTGGCTTTGTGTCAGGCTGGGGAGTTTTGCTTAGCAAAATCAAACTTAATGAGACTGTCTCAGAACATAGTACAAGGCCCATTATTGATTGTGGTACCTCTGGAATTCATCAGGATGAAAAACATCAAGGCATTATCTTTATTTATATTCCAATTCATTCTTGCCCTCCTATATTGTACTTACAATTATAGATTTCTGACTTTTAGCATCCCTAGATAAAACCAGCCTCTCCTTAATAAAGGAATAATGAGTGTGCTATTAGTGTACACACACATACAAACACATGCACACACATACACACACACACACACACACACACTACACACTAGTTTACTTTCATTGGTTTATTTCCTTTTGTAATCTCTTAGAATCCAAGTCCTGGAATAGAAACAGTTAAATGCATAGCTTCATGTATTTACCAAAATCATGAGAATAAAATGTCATTGTAAAAATGATGAAGCCATTTTAGTCATTTTAAAGCAATTCCTATATAGTACATTAGTGAAATGTATAAGATGTAATAGAGATGCCCTATGGTTTTATTTAAGCATGTGTTAGAGATGGAAGGTGAATCCCAAGAAGAAAGTATTGGTGATTTGATGGCAAAGACAAATTGGATGTCTTGTAGACCTCTTAAATGCAATATATCCAAAACTGAAGTCATTTATCTTTTTATCAACCTCACCCACCTCCAAATATTTTTTTTATTTCTTCCAAAATTATGATCATTAAAACATTCACCCATGTCCACAACCTTGGTGTTATTCTTAGCTTCTCACTCTTCCTCACCCCATATATATACAATCAGTTGACAAATTTTGCATTTCAATTTCTATTTTATCTATATCTATGCCTTTCTTTCTTTATACACAAACACTATCCTATGTCAGGGTTTCATTACATTAGCTTCCTAATTGAACTTTCTGTTTCATATCTTATATCGAATTGCAAAAACTTTTCTCTTAAAATGTATATCTGATCTTTTTTTTGCTAAAAATCTAAATTAAACTTTGCTTGACCAGCTAAGAAGGTTTATTCCCTTTTATAGGCCCTTTTACTTTAGGATTTAATCTTGTGAGTACACATTAGCCTTGGCTTTGGGAGATAGATGTAGGAAATTGATATCTGCATTTTTTCAACTTTCTGAACTGTCATACTATCAATAGTCTTAGGTAAATAGTATTTTCAAGCAAAAACCTATTAATGCTACTTTAAAATCTACTACAATTTAGAGAATGAATCCTTTGCTCTTTCATATATTCTTTAAGCAAATTATTTTTAAATTATTAGTTATCAGAGAGTTTTCGTTATTTCATTTGACATGTATTTGACAGACTGTAACCAGTGTTTTGTGATACACAAAAAGAAGGCAAAATATATTCATCTAGTCACTGAGATGCTTATAATCAAATTAGTAGATGGAAAAGTTTTTAAAAGATTGAGAAATAGGATCACATGTAGAAAAACATTAAAACAAGCATAGACTCTGTTATATCTATATATATACAAGCTAAGGGGATAAATAATATGGATGCACATTTAAATCCTCCTTTGATGGTAGATAATGACTGCCTCTGAATGCACAATACTGGAAATCTCAACATATGGATCCTATAGATAATTTGCAACCAGAAGACAATTTGAATAAGAAACATAGAATTTACTTGATGTGCCTAATAAACTGCTCATTTACCTAATTGAGAGAATGGTAAGAACAATTTAATACATTTTGTTTCATTGATTATACATCTTGGATGAATGGTATGCCTGTTCCTGCTAAATTTGCACACTCGATACCACCTCTCATATATTACATATGTAGAGACAACATTGGCATGTATCCTTATCTCTAACCCCCTGTGAACTGACCTGTGAGGACAAAGGAAAAATGGAATGTTCTCTATATTTCCTTACAGAAATGTCCCATATAAACTCATTTTTACACATTTCTTTCTATTAAAGAGTAGTACTTTTTTTCAAGTTGCATATTTTCCCATTTTCTTGGTGATGGCGTCATAAGAAAGAAGTAAGGGCAAGATAACAACCACTTTCAGGTCATACTATTCCAGCAAGATTTTCATTGATTAATGGAATGGGTTTTTATTTCTACCATGTCTTTTTCCAGGAAAGAATATTGTACATTTTTTCATGCCCTTAGACATGAGAGTGATATTACCATTTATTTTCTGCCAAAGGGGTTAGTAAATGGTTTATTACCAGTTTCCCCACAAATGTAGGGAATGCCAGAACAGTAAGGTCTTTTAATTTCCAAAATTAGAATAAAGCAATAGTAAATCCCAATGATGTTTCTGTTATGTCCCCTACTGGTCATAAAAGGAACACTGTAGAAAATGATATTTGTTACAGCAATCCTAATGAGAACCTAGCTCTGTGAGGATAACTTAATGAGATGGCTCTCAATAGCACTAACTATACCCAATTTAAAAAAAAAAAAACATTTGAATTTCAGGAAAAATCTAACATTTGAAAATTCTTGATGGAAATTATGTACTTTTTTCCCCAACCAGACCAGTCAACAGGTATTTATTGAATTATAATGAAAAGGAAAACATTATACTTAAAATATTCTTTTCATTAATTCTCTTTTACTGACTGAGACCATTTATTTGGGATATTTAATAAATAGATGATATAAAATAATAACATATGTGTAGGTTTACTAAAGAGAATATTGTTCTTAAAAATTATTTTGTAGTGAGGATAAAATGATTCTTATTCCTGGAGCTACCCTACATGAATACAGAAGAATTGGCCTACTTCCATTTTCATTGGTTCATCAAAAACATTTCCTCACAATTGAGTGTGCTCTGCCTGATTTCTTTGTTAACATTTGTTAAGCTCTAGGAACTAATATCTAGGATAAAAAGAAAAGACTATATATTTTAGAATATATTTATTTGTCATACAGATGAAAAATTGCCAAAAAAAAAAGATATCACAAAAGCTTATAGAGGTATTATTGAAAAAATTCTGCTAAAACAAAAAAAAAATTGAAAAGTAAAAAAAAAATTAAAACTTTTAAAATTCTGAAATAGAGGGAAAAATTTAGTTTAAAAAAAACGAACAAACTTCTAATAGTTCTTAGAGCTGCTTGCTTTAAGGAAAGACTGTGTATATGATTCGAAAATTGACAAGTCCATCAAAGGGACTTGAAAGGGACTGGAGAAAGTTTGAATTCTATCTTCTTTCACCAATGGTAAGAACAATTTAATACATTTTGTTTCATTGATTATACATCTTGGATGAATGGTATGCCTGTTCCTGCTAAATTTGCACACTCAATACCACCTCTCATATATTACATATGTAGAGACAACATTGGCATGTATCCTTATCTCTAACCCCCTGTGAACTGACCTGTGAGGACAAAGGAAAAATGGAATGTTCAGCTTTGCTCTTCAGGCAGGGCAGAGCATTCATCTCCAATAAAAAGGAGTCTGTCCCATACTTATGTGCCTTGTGGTAGGAGTTAAACTGGTTGTCCTTTGTCTTTTATTCTGGAAGACGGCCATGACATCAGGGAGGTGATGCCATGACATGAGAATTAATTGGATGTAAGTGAGGGAGGACTGTGCAAAGTCATCAGTTCACTTTCTCCTCCAAGCCATCTGAGTCCAGTGGCAAGATATAGATTAGGAAGATTGGAAATTACCAAGGATGTAGAAGGAGAGCTTAGTCTTTTAGGTGTAAGGTCTTTAACAGATCTCAGATTTACTGAAACAATTTGCAAACAGTGATTAAGGCTAGGAAAGAAATGAGACAGAGAATGACCTCTTTCATCTACACCTTCTTGGATAGCCTCTATTCTGTTGTAGTTGAAATCACTCATTTCCAGATCCTCCCTTCACACTTTTGGTGTTGGGTGGGTTTTGAGGTGAATAGAATCTTTTAAATCATCTAGGGAAACTGATCTTTAGGAAAGGTATTTGTTTTAGGCTCCTACGGCCTTTGAAAAGTAGTTGCATTGCTTAGTTCATTCTTAGCCCAGAAGAATGTAAGAATAGTATTCACATGTAGTAATCTTTTCCCTCTTTTAGAGGAGCTACAATACTGTTTACAATAATATACAATATATAATATTTATCAGTAATATCATTTTGATTTTGACTCCCAGCCAGGAAAATCCTCCAGCAATTTAAAAAGAGAAAGTATTTCATGCTCTCTTTATAGATAGCCATAAGCTCCTTCTCAATAGTCCTTGAGCAAATGAAATAATAAAGTTCAATAATACATTGGTTTGACTGCAGTTTTATCTTATGGGGTTTTCTTTTGATAATAGCTTATAGAGACTAGATAAATTGCAATATAAAATATAAATGGTAAAAAAACAAAACAAAAAACCTGATGGATTTTGGCAAAAATACACTGAGAGGTAGGGATGGTAGTGAAAAAAAAAATCATCACTGTTATTAGCAAAGTATTTTCTGCTTAGACTATATGGCTTACTTGTAGCAATGGAGCTAGTAAGAGCAGCAATGGCAAATTGTTTTCTCAAGAGTTTCTCTCTCATATGTGCTGCAGAAAAGTTCAACTTCTAGCCCCTTGAAGGATATGTAGAGAGTTTTCCAATCTATTCTCTGAGGATGAAAGGAGACATCCTCTTTCTCTTTTTCAGGAATAAAAAATCACAAGGTTCCTGATGCATTAAAAAGATAATGTCTCACAATGTAATTATATGCAAAATGAATATAAAGAGAATAGATGCATGGAAAATAAAAGTAAGTTAGTTTTAGAGGAAGTATAATAGTAGATGGGAGACCAGAAAAAGTTTCATGATTTCCTCAATCAAGGTGGTGATTGAGTTGTAAGAGGAGAGGGATTCTAAGAAGCAGAGAGTCACAGAAGTAATTACTTGGAGGTAAAGTGTGATGACCGCGTATTTAAAATCAGCCAGAGTCAGGAATTCAGGTTAAGGGAAAAATCTTCAATCTTTATTGAAGTGAAGAGGTGAAAAAGGATTGCAATAGCAATATGGGCAGCTGCAACAGGAAGCCAGCTAGCAGAGGGGGATTGGAGATGAAGGGCCATTGCGATAGCAATGCGAGCAGCTGTGTTAAGATGCCAGCCAGCAGTCTCTCCTTCCGCTTCCCTTTCCACTCCCTTGCCTCCACCCACGAAAAACGTCATTTCCTATACAACACTTCAGGACTTGCACAAAGAGTGGGCGGGGCCATTCTTTCTCCAAGCACAATATAATAATAATAATATTAATAGAGTATGGTCCAATTACTATTTAGCCTCATGTGCTTGGGATCTCAGTGCATCAACTTGAGCTTCAGCCCATTACATCTCCCGCTTTCTTTTGTTTTAGAACATAGGTGGTCATGCCATCTCTGACTCCTCAGAGAGGTCAGAGCCCCCAAGGGGAGGTGATCAAGATCCCCCCTGACTTCTCAGGAAGGGAGGTGAAAGCACTAAAAAGGAGATAATCATGCCCTGAAAAGCACCAAAGGGAAGTGAGGGTTGCTAGTGGGTTTCTGGGCTGAAGGGTCTTATTATGCACAAACCCATCAGCATGGGAGGTATTACACAAGCACATAGCAATAACGCAGAGGCTATTAGTGATGACTCTCCCCACAGTCAGTGCAGGCTTGATGTGGTGTAACAAACATGAATTGTACACGCAAGTAACAGTATAACAAACAATATAAATCAACATGGTGTTGTAAAAGATCACCAGAAGTCCTAGAAGGAGAGTATGTAAACAGAAGTCACACATACGCTTTCTTCAGCAGCCAAGAGTAAAGGGATAGTCAATGTAAAATAATTTGAAATGGATTGTGGTAATGAGCCACAGAACGAAGGCCATTTTAGCTCAACTATAGCATATAAAGAGGCAGAGGGGAGATAACATAGATCAAATCTTGAAAGATAGTTTGAGGTCAGATTATGAAAGACTTAAAAGCCTAACAGAGGAATTTGTATTCATTTATTAAGTGCCTACTATATTCTAGGCATAACTATCAATATTTAACATGTTGGAAATTAAAATGCCTTAGTATTACTAAACTATAATTTATAATCCTCTGAAAAGCTCTTGTTGATCCCTAAGCTTTCCAAACCACATTGAGAATCATTGCAACAAGACATATTTGTTCCAGTGGCAAGCAATTCTCTGATTATTGGCTACTTGATTAACGTCCAGGGGTCCTCAAACTACAGCCCACGGGCCAGATGCAGAAGCTAAGGATATTTATCCCCCTCACCCAGGGCTATGAAGTTTCTTTATTTAAAGGCCCATGAAACAAAGTTCTTGTTTTTACTATAGTCTGGCCCTCCAACAGTCTGAGGGACAGTGAATTGGCCCCCTATTTTAAAAGTTTGAGGACCCCTGAATTCCTAACTTATGAGAGTTTGAAGACTGGGATCTTGAAATAGAGGCCTGATCTAACATATATATGGCCAGTTACTGCACTGAATATGAAATCATTTAGATTTATACTATGCCTTCTTTAAGATTTAGGCACAGATCCAGAATCATGTGTGTGGCTGTATTAATCCAATTTATATTCTTCTACCCAGTACTCTCAGCCTTGTCTACAGAGCATAGAGTGATTTGGTGGCCTGAGTAGTAATCTGAAAGCATCAATGGGGAGGAGAAATAACAGGACAAATCTAAGATGTATTTCAGGAAATTAAAACAAAAGTTTAATCTTTCCTCCGATTACTTAGGTAATCATGATTGTGCACTACCAGAAGCCTCAGTTTCTCAGCATACCTCAGAAAGATTTACTCAGAAAAGTAAGATATCCCTGCTCATTAGAAGTTCATTCTCTAAAGAAGGAGATTAAATGCAAGCAATTATGTATAAATAAGCTGTACACAGGATAAATTTTAAACAATCAATAGAAATAAGGTACTAGAATTAAGGGAATTGGTTTCTTATTAAACGTAGAATTTTTTTAAAGAAGCCAAGAAAAGCAGAAAGTAGTAATGAAGAAGGAGCATATTCCAGGAATGGGGGGCAGCAAATGAATATTCCCAGAGTTGAGTGATGGGGTGTCTTATAGGCAAGAAGGCCAATATCACAGACAGAGTCAATGCATTATGGGGAGGCTGGGATGGCACAGGCAGGTCATGAAAAGCTTCAAATGTCAAACAGAGAATTTTATATTCACTCTTGGAAGTGACTGGAGTTTACTGAGTAGTGGGAATCGGGAATAGAATAGGATGGAAGTTGCTGAGATGGCCAGACATTTATTTTAGGAAATTCACTTTGACTGCTGAATGGAAGATGGATTGGAATGGGGAAAGACTTGTGACAGATAGACCAACCATCAGGTTATTGCAGTAGCCCAGGCATGACGAATTAGAGCCTGTATGAGGAAGGTGACAGTAACAGAGAAAAGAGGAAGATCTTAGAAATGTTACCAAAGTAAACTCAATAGACCTTGGCAACAGATTGGTTAAGAGGGGTGGGGTGGTGAGAGGGAGACATCCAGGATGACACTTAGGTTGTGAACCTGGGTGATTGAGAAAGTAGAGGTACAAATAGTTATAGGGAAGTTAAAAGAATGAACTCACTTTTACTTAGCTCTATTCCAGCCTTGGGAGACTATGTTTCATATAGAGGAAATCAGAATGTGAGAAACATGAGAGAAGCAGTAGAGCAGTAGTTAGAACCTCCATCTTTGTCTAAGTTAATGGCATGAGGTCCTATGATGTTCAGAATTATCAAATGGTGAGATAAGGACACAACTTGAAAAATATATACTGGAGATATGCATTCCTTTTGAACAATTGATCTATATTTCCATTAATAGTGGATTCCCCAGCTAGGAACTCTCCCCATCAATGTAGATCTTAACAGACAATCTATGATTCAATTAGTAGTCATATGGAATTGTTTGAAGCATTTAGAGAAGGAGACTTTCCCAATTAATAAGTATCAGAGGTAAAATCTGAATTTGTAGAATATTCCAAATAGTTTCTATAGAGTTTGAAAGAGCTTTAACTTTAGAATAACCGGGTGTTTCAGTTTAAAAATATATATATATATATATATATATATATATATATAATATATATATATATATATATATCAATTTAGTTTCTCCTGTTTGTGCAAATGTATCTAAATACAATTAATTATAAACAAATAAAATTTTTTAAATAAAATTTTCTTCCTACTATTTCTTTTTTTTTGTCTTATGGGGGAAGGAAATAGTGCAATCTTTTTAAGTATTCTTAAATTCTGGTCCTTCTTAATTAAATACCCTTATTTTGTTAAAACAGGAACACTATAAAAGTCTTTGTCTGTCTGTCTGTGTTTCTTTCTCTCTCCCTCTGTCTCTCTGTCTCTCTCTGTCTTGGTCTCTCCCTGTCTCTAACCATCTGTCTGTATTTCTTTCTCATTTTAATTAGTCTTCCCTATATGTCCAGAGCTAAGTACAAAGTAATGGCATCACATTAACCCTATGACATAAATAATTAAGATGTTAAAGTAATGAGAATTGTATGGGAGAAATTATTGGGGTGTTTTTTTTAATATTGGTTTCTTTCTATTTGTGCATGCAAAGTATTCTAAGTAGCTCCTGTGATTATACTGATAATTGAATAATTCATATACTTAAATTAAATAATTGATCATATAGTTGTGAAGTTCCTAAATCTCCCTCCTGGGAATTAGCATGCCTTTATAATCAATGGCATGAATAAAAGAACCTCCAAATAATGCACATTTCTTTAAATACCAATTTTATAAGATTATGCATACTGTTGATGCTTGTAAGAGGAACATAATAGAAAACTAATCCATAAATAAGGTTAAAAATAAGTGTTCTTACAATTGATTAACAAAATAGTTATTAGGATGACCTAAGACATTCATTCTATATTGAATAAATATTCTGTATTTTCTGAATAAACTCCATGGATCTCCAAATCTCATTACAACCTATCTTACTGGTAATAATGCCACATCAAGATGCCAACCTCTCCATTTAATGATTAAGCAATGTTCTCTTATTGAACAGATTCTCTCAATACCTGAATTATTATGTTATTATGTGTTAGACACACCGAGGCTCTGTTAAAACTCTTTTAGACCAGTATTTAATTTACTAAAATATTTATTGAAATAGGTGTACAGGTTTGACATGTATGCAAATAGGAAATAGCTTAGTTCAGAGGATAGTTCTATGCCTACATACACATATACATCTATATAGCATTTGATTTGACTATATAACATTAGGTAAATTTAACGAAGAATGCTCTTTTTATTTATATGGGAAATACTGAGAAAAACAAAACCAAAAACTGAACATGAGATGAGAAAATTTTTGAGTTGAAAGAATACTTAGAAATCATTTTAAAGGCACCTGAAGGCCAGAATGTTAATTATCTTGCTCTTGGTCATGTATGGAATCTGAAGCAGAGCATGTACTTAAGGAGTCAGTAATGAACCAATTTGAGGAGAGGACCCCTGTCTCTTTAGCCCAGTGATCTTTCTACTATGTTTCAATGCTTTTTCTCTTTCTTGGCATGTGTCAAAAAATATTTCAATCTATAAACATTTTCACTGATCCTCTTCTCTCCTCTTTTTCTTTAGAGATAATTTCTACTATATATATAAAGCAAGCCCAAACCTTCTAGAACCATATGGGAATGATAAATGCAAATTAACGGTTTTTTTTAAACCAACCAACCTGCTTCATTAAGCCTCACCAATTTTTAGTTGCTCTAGGATATGTAACCACCTGTTTATTTACAAGATTTTCTATCAATGGGACCTAGATGTGAATATTTCAGACAAATGAATATGAATTGTATGGTCTCCTTTTGAATCCCACGAAGAAATTCATCTTTCTCATAAAATAACACAACATTTGGCACTGTTAGAAGTCTCGACTCAAGTCAAGTCCAAATTGGCAGAGAACCCACTTGATAGGCTTCTGGATCAGCTGGCTCTGTCAGTTTGAAAAAGCTGCTTTTGATAAATTTAACTTTTCCTATGCAAAGTATATGTACTACTCAAGAAAACACTCAATAGCTCAATAGAATAAAGGAGCATCAATGCTGTTCTTTTCAACCAGATTCTATGAAAAGAGCTTTCAAAAAACTAGATCTGTATAGGTCAAGGAAAGAGCAAAGTGTTCAAGTAAAAGAATATTTATACAATATCAAAAACAGAGATAATTTACTCTGAATTATATATGGTACTGCTATGTCTATTGTTTAAGTTTTCTTTAATAGTAAGAGTTCAACAGTTTACATTGTCTCCATATTTCCAGTGTCTGGTGAATTTGAATTCATGAATGTAAAAGCAGTTTATTGTAATGGATAAAGAACCAGCCTTGACATCAGGAAAACCCGGGTTTCTCTGATATATTTTTGGTGTGCCACAAGGCAACTCATGATACTTTTCAATCAGGCATCTCTGTAAGGCTAGAAATTGCAAAATGCTGCCATTATGTATTATTAGAGAAAGCTTCCTCATGGAGAGTTCCCCAGTCAAATCATAGATGAAGACTTTTTAAAATGCCATAAATCATAATATTGAAGTATCAGAGCTCTGCAGCAGCAGAACCATCTCTTTTGATGCCAGAAGCAAGCAGTTTGAAATAGAATCCAAGAAAAGGTATCATATTGTAGAAAGAATACTTTCTCTGGACTCAGAGAATCTGCTTTCATATTATCCCTCATATGTCTGTGTGGGTTTTTTTGGACTCCATTTTCCTCATCTAGCAAAAAGAAGAAGTTGCATTAGATAGTCTCTTCACATTTAAAAGGAATAAGTCCATGAGTATGTGTTAAATTTTTCATGCTCTAAATTCTGATGATGTGATATACACGATTACAAAATGTATCCCAGTGATATTTAAGAAATTCTCATAGATGTTTCAAATGGACTGGAATTAAAAGGCAATGAAATACCATATGGCTACTGAACTACAATGCAGCAGATTGAGTCATAGCTGTCACTTGAACTTGGAAGTTGAGCTCCTTTTGCTTTAATTGGTACCACAAATGTTTATTTTGTGAAAAAAAAAAGGAAATGGTAGCCTTTCTATATTTCATATAGGGCATGACTGGCAGAACCATTATCAGATGCCCTTTCCATATGGGGTTGATTTTTAGGACTTGTTTCTATTCATACTAATATTCAACCAACTAACCCAACAAGTTGGGGATGAAAGGGGGAGGTACTGAGGAAGTAATTAAGTTACTTAAAATAATGTGACAGGGATGCCTTAATCTCCTTCTGTCTCTGCCTCTCCTGGACACATTATGGCTTAATTTCATCTCTGCTTCCAGAGTCTTTCTACCATCTTCTCTTCTTCCATTTCCTAACTATAAGAAGCAATGGCTGTAGATAATTATGTTGTGATGGATAGAAGTGTATTGCTCCACTGGGGGCAGATCTCTATGCTACTCGTGGCAAACACAGTTCATTATGGACTTGTATTTTTAACACTGCTCTGAGTCAAGGGGAATTTCCCCTCTTCCATTAAAAGAAAGTAAAGCATATAAATATTTGTAAGGTTCCAACTAATTTGAATCCTGTGTGTGAAATCCTGCTGGGATTTCAGTTTTCCCCATTTGCTTTTCAGAGATGGATATTACTGATCAAACTAGAGATTCTACTAGGCCAGATTCTTCCAAGAGTGAACCCACATTTCCCCTACATTTTTAAAAAAATTTTCTTATCCAAAGTTAATTCTCTTGGGACTCATTCTTTTGCTAACCTTTCAAATCTGGAAAAAAATTTGATTCCTGATAAGGTGTTAAGGAATAACAATCACTTAAATCTTAATATTTCCCATGGAATTGTCTTTTGAAAGGTTCCTACTAGACATCTGTAATATCTTAACTTGGATCTGGGGAAATTTTTTTCTCTTCAGGATAGTCAAAATATGTGGAAATAAAAAATTAAGGGTCATAAAGTTTTAAAAGAAACTTTAAAAAGAACAATATAAAACATTTCATTCATTCACATTTGCAATTAGAAACAGAGGACTAAAATTATTTAATAAAGTATGTTGGCCCCTTTCAGACTTAGCACACTTTCAGACTATAAAGGATAAATAACAGAGACAATGAGATATAAGGCTGCATTTATATTTTGCAAAGGGTGAGCCCCTTGCATATTGGAGTAGATAATTGTGTACTTTGTGGAAAATAGCAAATTTTGAGTAAATTTATTTATCCCTTTTAAAGGACTTCAAGTTTGGTTTGTATATGAAAAGAACAAAATAGCAGTTAAGCAGCCAAAAAAACAATGTACTTACTCCCAAGGCACATATTGCTTTGGTCCATTTTGTGTTCTCATCCCCATTCATTTTCTTAGTTCTAAAGGAAAGGTTTAGAGTTTAAAATAACCGTGGACGACTATAGAATAGAGTGTTTTGTAATTATTAGGTGAGTGATTGCTGAGTTCTGTCTTAGACAACAGAAATAAAAATTTGGAAAATGTATTGTTCTAGTCCACATAATGAGGATCCAGAATAAAAGGGGCCTGGAAGAGTTGTTGGAAATAAGCAGTAAATCTAAAAACATTTGTTTGCCAGAATGAACTAGTTTTCTCATATGGGAATTGACCAGTTTCAGAGTTGAGATCCTAGGCAGCAAAATTAGAAAACTCAACCAGTCCTAGGGAAAAGAAATTAATTTTTTTTTTTTTAAAGCACAGAAATGCTTCAATTGAGGACTTCACCTCAAACTTAAGATAGACATTGTAGACTCTATAGCTGCTCATACAGGTGAAATTAGGTGAGTCCAGGCAATAATCAGACTTAAGAACACACATGAGGATTGTCATGATAGATTGTGTTAGGAACCTTTCCTGAGTGAGATTCCAAGGCAATTATACAATATGTCTTTTTTCCTCTTGATTTCCCTTTTGAGAGCCTGTAGATTTTTTTCATTTCATCATGGGGAAAATCTGTTATTTCTATTTTTTAAAGTTTACTCTGTCTTTATAAACACTTTTAACCACACAAGTTTGCTAGTCTGTCTAAGTATGTTTACTGAGATTGTAGTTGAGAGGAAATGATTAAAGAGAAGTATCCCAGAAAAGGAGAAGAGAGAGAAAGAAATATAAAATTGAATTGTTTGCCTAGACTCCTCTAGTTGGGGATTTCTTGACAGGAAAAAAGAGAATTCTAAGAGAAACAGAATAATTACAATGGGAAATCCACCAAAGCAATGAATTTGTGGTAGATTCTGTTTGCATACAAAGAGATAATTCTGCACAGTCCAGTGCACTACATTACCACTACTACAAGTATAATTTATATGTATCCATATGTGTATGTACATATATTTGAAAGCATATGTATATATATATATATGCACATACATATATATATATATAAGCTTGAATGCATGCATGCATATTATGAATACTTTAGCTCTTACATATATTTGAAAGCATATGTATATATATATATATATATATATGCACATACATATATATGTATATAAGCTTGAATGCATGCATATTATGAATACTTTAGCTCTTACATATATTTGAAAGCATATATATATATATATATGTGCACATACATATATATGTATATAAGCTTGAATGCATGCATGCATATTATGAATACTTTAGCTCTTTAGTATAGCCACAAAGACAAATGGGAATAATAGAGAAAGGGACATGAAGAAGAAAGAAACAATCATATTTAGATCCAGGAAGAACCCAACAGAAAACTATAAAAATATCCCAAAGACTCAAAGATATATAGAAATATAGAAAACAGAAAAATAATGAACTATAAATCAACTATAATTTATTATTTATTGTTATTAATATTTATGATTTCTCACAATCTAAAATTCAAATTTCTTATTCTAGTGTTTCAACACCTTACATACTTGGGTGCCCATCTTTTTACAATGATGTATTATATTACTCATGGACTCCATATCTTCACTATACTGTTACTTCTAAAACATATTATGTTCATATATATCATATACTTCTATCCTTTTGTTTAAAGCACAACATTCACATGATTTCTCTTCTTTTGAACATCCTCCTTCTTCTCTTGTCTAAATGCTATACTTTTCTCAAGATCATTCCAAAGTAACAGTTCTTCCATGAATCATTTCTTGTCATATTCAATTCTTGGTAATTATTCTTTCCTCTAAATTTTAATAGGAACTATTATCCTTATTAATGGTTTTAACTTTAATATATATTGTCTTGACTTGTTAACATTTCATTTACATGTCCTATTTTCATAATTGACTATAATTCATCTGAAAACTTAAATATATTTTTATAATTCTTTGGATCCCCCTAATGCATTGGTTATCACCTCACATAAGGCAATATTAGTAACTATTCATTGAGATGAGCATGACACATAAAGAAACAGACACAGGGAAATACATATACAAGGGAGATGTACACAATTCTGGGGGAAAGAATAAGTCCATATACACATAGAAACGGAGAAATACACACAAAGTAGGATCCAAATACAGAGAAAAAACATTTCTTCTCAGAGGAAAAACTACCCATATATAAAAAATAACAATAATAATGATGATAATAATAATTAGTATTTATATAGCACCTACTATGTGCCAGGCATTGTGCTAAATGCTAGCAAATATTACCTCATTTGATCCTCACAACAATCTTTGAGATAGGTGCTATTATTATCTTTATTTTACCAATGAGGAAATTGAGAGGTTAAGTGGCTTCTTAAGATCACATAAAGTAAGCATTTGAGGCTGGCTTTGACTCAGTTTTCCAAACTTTGGTCCTGTTATGCATTCAAACTACAAAGCAATTTGGCTGCCTTTTAAGATAATGACGTAAAGATTTTAAAACAATCTTGTATTTTTCAAATACAGTTATAAATTAAAATATCATCTTGTGATAGTTGTCCAGTTAGATGAAATTAAAACAAATATAATACTTGGCTCAGATGCTAAAGATTTTGCATCTTTGCATTAGCTAGAAGAATGGCATTGTTTATTATAAGGATTTGAGAAAGTTTGCTGATCAGGTAAAGAAAATATCCTAAGAAAGTTTATACTTTTCTATAGCTCTTTTTTTTTTAATCAGAATCACCTTTGACACCTGAGTCAGAGTAAAATCTTCCTACCAAATACAGATATCTTATTAGAAATATCTAATGTAACTACACAGATGCCCAGCCTTCCATGTTCATCATTTTGGGGAAAAGTTGCTGATGATCCATTGAATATTCCTTCATCCTCACAATCTAGTCATTCAGTTTTACTTTGGACTAATGAAAATTTAAGCACACACATGTTTCAGGCATGTGCTAGAAATATTATTTCTGAATTTTAGACCATAAATATTTGAAAATTAACTGAATTATTAGAAGAGCTTTGAAAGAAATCATTAAAATATTGCTTTCCATTTTAAAAAGCAAATTTTAAATATAATTCAATTTAATCCATTACAAAGGAAAAACACCAAATGTTCATGTTATTGTTCTTTTCTCTATTTCTCACTCTTTCTTTCCCCTCCCCTCAGTTAAAAAAAATATCCATTACCTCATGTTTGTCTCCTTCTGTGCTTCCTGAGCAGAATGCACTTTGCCACAGCAGTTAAGGAAGTGATAGCCTTCAATGTAGGCATTTCAAATAGCATTCATAAAAGTAAAAGCACATTATAGCCAGAGATACATAAATTATGTACTCCATAAGCCAAAATTAAACTGGAAGTGTAAAAGGTCAGGGCTAATAATCCTGACATAATCTCCTGTGTTCTATCCCTAAAGAAAATTAAACTTTAATGATCACAGTAGCTCACTATTTAGGAATGTCACTCTAACAGATCACATAAATGACAGCTATACTCTGGAACTGAGTTAAGAGGCTGAGATATTTCACAAATGCTTTGTATATTCCAAAGTGTCCTTGTTGCTTTGGGTATGCTCTCAGAATTATTAGATCTGAAATAACTTAGACATGGAATCAAGAAAAAAACAGAGAAAAAAGTCAATTCCTCTTGGATCCTTATAATGAAATAGTCTCCCAGTAAATTATACCTAAATATCAATTAGATACTATGTTAGATAGAGCCACAATAGAAGTTTCCAAAGTACCAGGAAGTGGCCTACTAACAGAAAACTCTAACAATAAAAAATTATTTCAAGATATAATAAGGTATTCATATTTTTCTTCCTTCTGACTTCAAAGGAAGTCTTACTGAATGTTCCTATTTTCTTCAGTAGATATGAATTACCAAGAGCTGTCAACATCTGCTTAATAAAAAGCTGCTGGTGATCCACTGCATATTTCTTCACTAATCTTCTTCTTCCTTGTAAAAAGGGGCCCTGTGCATTGACATGGTGATAGCAGAGACTTGCCTTTGAGAGAAGACATACTGTACCATGTAGGTGGGAACAGTCTCTTTAAATTGTCTGCATGGCCAAATTGGCTTCATCTTTTAAAACTACCATTCTAAGAAAGTCTCTTTCTTTCAGCAGAATCCAAGGCTACAGTTCTCTTTACTACATGAGTAGTGTCATGTAATAATTGAGGAAGGTTTGAGGGTACCCTTCCTTATTCCTTACACTCTATGGCCCCAAGAAATGGGCTTCTTAAAAATATACTTTTTCAATTCCAGATAAAAAGGTAGAGTTTTTAGATTTCGAGTCATAGTGATCACAGAGCCCTGAGAAGTCAAGAGCTCAGTAAAGTTCTGGAAGACCTCTGGAGAGGTAAGCCTCTCTTTGGACTTAGAATTTGGTGGAACTAATACTATAAATTATGAACCTAATACTCCCTTTCTCCCCCAAGCCTGAAGTACTCCTGGGGTGATGTCTACATATTATAACTATTCCTTTGAAGCAAATATTCCCTAGCAAAAGATAATCTGACTATAAAGTGGTAAAATAAAACTGGTATATTTAAATACTTATAACTAGGGGAACAAAATCAATGGGGATTTGAGCTAGTGGAAGAAATTTGAAACATCCCAATTGTCTCAGGATATTAAGGAACCTTGGAAGAGTGGTGTAAAATGTTAAATAAATAATCATTGTTAACTTTATTTCTGAGGCAGCTAGGTGATACAGTGGATGGAGGCCTGATCCTGGAGTCAGAACCTATGAGTTCAAGTGACCTTACACACTTATTAGCGGGGTGATCCTGGGCAAACCATATAACCGTCTCAATAGTAATATTTATATATTAATAATATATAATAATAACAATAATAACATCTAGCAATAAGCATTCTGAAAATCAATTATGATAATATTTGTAAAGTGATTTCAAGAAATAGAAAATTCTAGGGCTAAGAGCACAAGGAAAGACTCATCAACATTTGTCATTGGAGCTGTGCTTTGAAGGAAGCTAGAGATATAATGAAGTAGAAATGAGGAAAGAATGCAATTCTAAATGTTGAAGAACATTTGGTAGAAAAATATAGCTTTTCCCTGAAAACATTTTGGTCTGTAAAGTATGCCTTAGAATTATTTATTTATTTTTCTTTTTGGAGAAGGTGAACTTGGGTTGCATAATTTTTTTTTTATATCATTTAGATTTTGCCAATCTTCAGTTTACCAAAGCCTTAAATAAGGAAGACTTTTCTAGAAGAGCTCCTTCCATAGACCTTAGTCTAGATTTTAGACGAAGTATTAGTCTTTAATTAAAAAATATATTTTTAAAGTTACAAAAAAGATCTTCAGGTTTTCTTTTCATTGTTTAAAAGCAATGGAAAAATTAATAAAAGCAACACTTTGACTGAATTCAGTGAGCCATAACTTTTATTCAGTTAGTTATAGTTTTTAAATTCATTTTTTAAAAACTCAATAAAAACACTTTAAAAGTTAACTGCATTTTATTTTTCCAGTTTTGGTTGGAACTTTTCTTTGACTTAGTAAGGCTTGCCTGTCAGACTGTATATGGGCCTTAACATATGCATTTGATAATTTTCTCTGATTTTACTAAGAATATATAATGTTCCTCAGAGAATAAAATTATATTTCTCATGTGAGTATATCAAAACCTTTATTAAAAATCCATCTCAATTGAATAAACATGGTTTCTAAGCTGCTCTTTACTCCCAAAGTGCTCTATTACATAAAGAACTTTAAACTTATTCTTGCCTGTTGTCAACTTTTAATTCCAATATTTTCACATGTCATTCTTATTTTTTAAATTGTTCTATTAAGTGTGACATATTTAATTTCTATTTAAGAAAAAGTTACTTATGAAATACAAGGTTACATTAAGGTCAGCATATTGTATTCTCATAAATCATTTACTTTCACTTTTCCATATGTCCATGCCAAAATCTTTTATTGAATATAACCACTTCCTGGTTGCAATTATGGCAAGCACTATATAAATTTAGGAAGCTGAAATATAATTACATTGAGTGGCATCAAAGGAGGTTTTCCTCTTTTAGAGAATAGAATTTTATTACATTGGTTCAAATGACAGAACATAGAAAAAATATATTTTTGATTCCACAGAATGTGACCCTTCGTTGAAGAATAAATCACAAGTTTTATGGAATCTTCAGAAATATTTTAGGAGGTAAAAACATAAAACTATATTCTAGTTACATGACATGAGAATAAACTTGCAATCATCTTGTCTTCTAATCTGGGAACAGAAAAAAGGTCTGTCCAAGTCTCTATTAGTAGAATACAGAAGCCCTGTACCAACTCAAGCTGTTCCACCAGATCCTTTGTATCTGAGTGGATGGTAGAAGGTCTGCTCCCCTTTTAAATATTCTCCATGGCCAGTAAGTAAAAATAGTCTTACTGCTTTAGGTTCTTATAAAAGCATGGATTAGGAACATGATCAAATCTACAAAGGATTCTGTTTCTTTAGGATTCCTTTATCTCATTCTGAAATGAACAGAATACATTTCTCATCTGTGCAAATATTTCCTAATTGATGCAAGTGACATAATTTTGTATAACTATAATCTGTTCATAAATAGCCTGTTTTGAGACAGGCTAAATGAATGTAAATTGACTACCATGTGAATCTGAAAAAAACTAAAAGATTAATATTTTGAAATTTATTTCCTAAGAAACATGATGCAACAACAAGGTCATTATAATTTTAAAGTTTATTTTTTATTTAAATAATTTTATTTTCTCTAATTTTAATATTTAATTTCACCTACATTTCATAATAGATTTCCTCCACCCCCAAACCTTTGCAAAGAGCCATCCTTGAAACAAAGTATAGAAAAAGGAAAAAAAAATCAGCAAAATTAACCATTACATGGAAAAAATGAACTAAAATTATATAATGATGCAGGACATTGAATTAGTTGTGCCTTACCTATGGATTTCCACCTCTCCAATAGGGGACTTTTCATGTCTCTTTTTGGGAGCCCATTTTGTTTATTATAATTTTTTGGCATCGTGTTTCAATTATTTTAGTATTTTATGTAATTTCTTTCGATTAACAAATTAATTCTCTTCCTTAGTCTCCCTCCACATGCACACAACAAACAGGAAAAAACAACAAAGTGAAACAAACAAAAAAACCAACTACTTATAATAAATATGTAGAATCAAACAAAATACGTTCCCAAAATAATCTCATCAATTTTTGTAGACACAATTTACACACATACACACACACACACACACACACACGTATATATACACATAAACCTAGTGCATATTTTTTCCATACTAAGCTGACTACATTTCTTATTGTTATAAGTTATATATAAATTAAAATTAAAATACTGTTTTTTAATTGAAAATTAGGAAAGGTCAAATTCAAATATTAATAATATGAATTTTTATGCAGTACTTCCAGATTAATATGTTAAAACAATGATCATTCCTGAAATTCACTTTTAACTACACTCCTTTTACATTATTGACTATCTATACATTCATGTCAGGCCGTGTTTGGCAATAAGCCAGCCAATTCTGGGAGAATGAAAACTTGTCGAGAGAAGGATTTTGGGGGGTCTCTATATCCCCTTCTTTTAGCAAAGTGTCCCGTATTTAATAAGCATATGATACGAAAAAATGTTGGGGCAGCTAGATGGTAGAGTACCAAGCTAGGAATCAGGAAGACTCATCCATGTAAATTCAAATCCAGTCTTAGACTACAACTATGTTATTCTGGGCAAGTCATTTAACCCTGTTAATTCAGTTTCCTCATCTGTAAAATTAACTGGATAAGAAAAAGACAATTTACTCCAATATTTTTTTCAAGAAAGTTTCAAATGGAGTAACAAAGAACTGGACACATTGAGCAACAGCAAAAATTTGAAAAAAAAAAGTTTGTCAAATTAAATCAAATACTACTACCTAAAACAGAATGGTAACAAAAAGAATGGTAGCAAAATAATCCCAAAATTCTTCTGAAAATTAATAGTTTATGTAAAAAAAATCCCAATGTAAAGAAGTACAGAAGGGAAAACTTTCAAGAATCAATAGTTTCTCCGTGTTATTAGTTAATCACACATCTTTTGTTGGCCTTGCATGTGGATGAAATGAGCTGAATTGTAGATCAATGATCAAAGAATTTAAAACTGGAAGTATTGATCATTTTATTTTATTTAGGATTGATTATTTTAAACAATAATTCACTCATTCACTATGAGCCTTATCACTCATATTCCTCACCTATCCATTGGAAATAGAAGCAAGTAGGAGAAAAAGCATCTCAATGTGGTATAATGGAAAGAAGTTTAGACCAGGAGTCAGGAATATTTGGATCATCAGTCTTTAAACACTGTATGACCCTGACCAAGGCATTTCACATCTCTCAAATTAGTCTTGCTCACATGTGAAATAGAGAAAGTGGTAACTGTAGATTGTTCCACAGGGTGGTTAGAAGGAATAGATAAGGTATAATGCTCTCTGAAAAATTTAAAGTAATACATAAATATGCATCATTATTATTATTAAATATTAAATAAAAAATGTTCATATGGACTATTTGTGTGTGATCTATGTCAGCACTCCAAGCTCATACTGATCTGATCAGCCATGGTACGACATACTGTAAATCACCTCTGTCATTTTGATCCTCTTCAAGAACAAAGGACAACAACCAACTGAAATCTGTCAAAGAATTCAACATGTAAGCTTGAACAAGACATTTTATCATGAGGGGTTTTCTTTTTCTCATTTGCAAAATAAGGAAAGTATATTACATGGTAAATGAACCTTAGATTTAAAACTGGAAGAGGTCATAAGATCCTTTACAATTTTAAAATTCTCTGAGTCTATGAATCTGACAAATTCTCTATAAGAAAGCACTGACCAATGTTGGGGGATTAAATGAACAATGAATTTGTTTTTTCCTGTGAAGAATATTCCAGATTGGTATTTAATTGTATCTAACAGAAAGGACCTTAATGAGATATATCTAGATGACTGGTCTAACTATTCGAAATATATGGGAGTAACACAACAGCATGCCTGAAAGACATCTTGCCCTTTGGAGCAAAAACATAGTGAAGAAACATTCTTAACTGTTTAAATATGTTTTCATTTTTTCACTTTCAGTTTTTATAGAAAGAATATAGATCTAGAATCCTAAAATAGCCGTGAATATATACACATACATATATATATATGGATACAGTTATATGTATACCTATATATGTGTGTGTGTGTGTGTTGTGTGAGAGAGAGAGAGAGAAATATAGATTTGTATATATATACAAGGTGTCACAAAAGTGCAGATTTAATCTATTAAAGCTTATAATTAGACTAAGGTTTATGGAATATCCTGTTAAATAAGTAGCTACAAATACGTATATGTGCACACAAATGTTGTTTATTCATTTTTCAATCCTATTTGACTCTTTGTGACCCCAATTAGAATTTTATTGGCAAAAATGCTACAGAGGTTTGCCATTGCCATTTTCTTCTCTGGCTCATTTTTACAAAAGAAGAAAATCGAGACACACATGGTAAAATGATCATACTGCTAACAAGTATCTGAGATCACATTGGATCTTTGTAGAGGGCCTCAGATAGTGAGGGAACACTGGGTGAGGTATAAGACTTTTCAGCCCAGAGAGAACCTGCTGACAATGTTTGGTTCTGCTCCCCATCTTGGCCTTCCTAAGAAGTCAGGGGTGGTGACAATCTGTGTTGTAGTTGAAGCAGAGTGATATCAAGTGACAGAGACATTTACATACAATAACAAGGTGTTTATGTAGTTCCGAATATGCCGTATATAGTTAGTGCATGTGCAGTGTTGCTTTGATTATATAAGGGTATTAGGGTATATAAGGTGAGAGAATTTGGAATAAATAGACTCCATGTTTTACCATCCACATGGATCCCTGCATCATCACTCCTCTTCTAAGACTTGGGCTGGTACAAGATCCTCCAGAGAGCTAGGACACAACAGGTCTTCCTGATTCCAAGACCAGGAACAGCATTCTATCTACTATTCTGCTTCTCTTTCTCTCTCTCTGTTTGTATGTGCGTGTGTGTGTGCATGTGTGTGCGTGTGTGTGTATAATATATACATACATATGTATATATATGTGTGTGTGTGTGTGTGTGTGTGCATGTGTGTGTGAAAGAGAATAAAAGAAAGAGAGAGAGAAAAAGAGAGAGAAAGAAGGAGGAAGAGAGAGAGGGAGAGAGGGAGAGAGGGAGAAAGGGAGAGAGAGAGAGAGAGAGAGAGAGAGAGAGAGAGAGAGAGGGAGAGAGAGAGAGAGAGAGAGAGAGAGAGAGGGAGAGAGAGAGAGAGGGAGAGAGAGAGAGAGGGAGAGAGAGATATGAACAAATAGTCCAGGAAATAATTTCTTGTACCTTCTGAGTGGAAAACTCCTTTTTTACTCCTCCAAGAATTATTCATGAGACATATTTCCCTTAACTCAACTTGGCTTTTTCTTAATACAAAAGAAGTGGTCATTCCTCTTGTATGCCACAATACATTTCCTATCCTGATATCTTAACACAATATGGAGACAACTTTGAATTCTTAACATTTATGCCAGATGATCATAAGGACTGGCAATTTCTACCATGTTTCAAATATGGCACCATAGACTTAAGTGTCTATACATAATTAATAACAAAGAAGTGTATCACCAATAACCTGGTAACCTACTAATATGTTTTTCTCCAAAGCAACTTAGGAAACAAAGAAAAAATAATTCATCTCTTTCTTATGTGACTTCAATAGTGATTATGGTAGAGTTATGGAAAAAGAGGGAACTTTAGAATATTAGACTCACATTAATTTAGACAATCATTAAACTTTAATGCTCTAACTGTGAGCTCCTTGACTAATGAACAATGGATGATTATATTGCTGGAAGATAGAGAATCTGAATCAAAACAATGTTGACATTCTTGCTATTAATGAAACAAAAAGAAGGAATTTTAAGTTAAAAGGAAGAATTTTTCAAAGGTAATCCTTTAAGAGACAAAGACAGGAGTTGGTGAAATAGGCATTATTTCTCATCAAAAAGTTTCAAGAAGATTTTTGGTCATCACACACTGCAGGACTAATGATACATATTTGCCAAAAGACCACTCTGTAAATAGTTGATGATATATGTAAAGCTAGTGGCTGAATATGAACTGGTAGGAAAATTATAGGGGAAAAAAAAACTTTTATAAGAGTCTCCAAATCAAGTGAACAAATGTTCTAATACTTATAGACTTCTTTGCTATAGTAAGATAAAATGAAGATGGGGAAAGTAATTAAAATTTTTTAAAAATGGAAATGGAACAAGAGAAATATCGACATCAATTATAACAATGAAGTTTAGCAAAAAGACTTCTTGGGTTGACTTTATTTAATTTTATACGAAAGAAAGAAAGCCAAGGAGATTGGGAGATATAAATCTATCATAATTAGAAGAAAAATGGAAAATATTTGGGAAAATGACAACTTCTTAAATTGTTTCCTCTATCAAGAAGCACTGTACTTAGGCTTAACTTTACATACCTTTTCCTCCCTTGAAATGGTATTAAAAAGAACAAAAACTTTGTCCAATTTACCTGCTTTTCCCATCTCTAAGTATAGGTACATATATGTTGAATATATATATAAATGTTGATTTTTTTTGGTGCTCATTAATTTTAAAATAAAATGGTAACCAAAAGATGTAGAAAATATAATAAGCCACTGACATTATTGTTTGTTGATTATAAAAGCAGAACAAAACAAAAATATTATCCATACATCAATATCATTCAGTATTAGAATACATAACAAGAAAAAACATACTTTAATTTTAAAAATCAGTTAAGGCATAAAACAATGAAATTTGCTCACAAGAGGCATTTTACATGATAAAAAATAATAGTTTGCATTTATATAGCATTTGAAAATTTGAAAATTTCTTTATAAATATATGTTAATTGTAATTCCACAAGAACCCTGAAAAGTAGATGCTAGTATTATCCTCATTTTACACTTGAAAATTGAGGCAGGCAGAGTCAAGTGATTACCCAGGTTTACAAATCTAATAGTTTCATAGGCCATTTTTTAACTCAGTTTTTGCTTTCTCGAGGACCAATGTTTATTCCCTGGGCTACCTAACTTCAAAGGTTGTTAGGTCCAGGAAAGATCTCCCCTTAATATTTACCATTCTTCTATTTGGTTCTATATGTGGATGAAGTAATGCTTACCATCTCAAACTTCAGTATGTTACAGGAAGAGACCTGAAAGAGACACTCAAAAGATTTTTGCCCATCCAAGAAATACCAAATGAATGATTTTAAAATGCATTTGGATGGGCATTCTGTAAAATTTGTCTAATAGTTTATAAATCTGGGACAGAAAATACAGGACAATAATCTGGATGAAGTGTTGGAAAGGAAAAAGAAAATGGTTTAGAAGATCATTTTTGAGAAATATGGCCCCAACAAATTTTGTCAAAACAAAATTTGAAAGTTTATTTCCATGAAAAAAATCTAGCTTTTCAATATTTTTACAGGGGCTGCTATATAGTATCAACATATAAAACATCATTAACCCCAAAGAAACAATACTAATATTACATAGTGGGGAGGGACATTATAGGTGTGTGCATAATGGGACAAATAACCAAAGTGTAATTCAGAAGAATAGACAAATTTAAGGATTTCATTAAAGAGTTACATGACATGAATAAAAGATGAGTTTATATATAGGATAAATTTGAAATAATCAACAGAACAAAAGTAGTAAGTTCTTTAGGGAATGATAGGAAAGAGATATTTTAGCTAAATCATGAAAAAAAGGAAGGAAATGGAAAAAGAGAATTCCAAGTATGGGGAACACTAATAAAAATTCCTGGGGACAGGGAGAGAAATGAGTAGTTGGACTATATATATTCTATCTATCTATCTGACTATGCTTTATTCCCTTTTATTATATGAACCAATTAAGTTTCAAGGGATTTTCTCCAGGGCTCCAGAGTAGATTTAAAATTTGTATGCATGTTTTCCTGATTCTGAGGCCTACTCTTTGTCCACCCTATCATGCCATTACATAGTTACATAAGATAACCTGATTGCAATTTAATAAAAGCATTTGTAAAACATTATTTCAATATAAAATACTATCATTATTATGAAGAAGATATAAGGAATTAATTGTAAGTGTTATGGGCCAGAACTTGAAACAAGGTACTAAGTGGAATTGACTAGACAATGGTTAAACCTTGTTTAGAACTGATTTAATCCTACAACAAATAATGGTTTCCTAATGATGTAATGATTGACTTATGCTCAGTGTAGGCATATAAGCTTGTGGTGATCTTCTTCTTTAGAATAATAAGGGTTCTCTCTGGGAGAAAGCAGGTTTCTTGGGGAGGTTTTCTGGAGGCAGCCTTAGTTTCAGTTAAGAGTAATAATCATCCAAATGCAGCCAGGTGATAAAAGTTCAAACGTTTATTTTCTCTTTCCAAAATAGCCTGGTTAGTTGAGGCCTATCTCTCTGCTTGGTTCTAAGAGCTCTCGCAGCTTTGTCCTTTGCTTCTGCCTCTGCTTTCTTCAGCCTTCAGCCAGCACAAAGAAGGAATGAATTTCTTGTCGCCTTCACTTGGGGCTCGGCAGCTTTCTGGAGAGCCTTTCAGACCAGCTTGGTCTTAGTCAGGGAAGTGCAGAAGCCCAACCACCACAGTGCTGTGAGATGAAGCTGAATCTGGTTGCGCCTCCAAGAAAGTGCTTCTCCTCAACTGAACTGATGCTCCCTTCTCAATCTTCAGCTGAACTCTCTTGATTGGGCTCACTGAAGCTCTATTTATGCTCCTTCGAGAGAGGGATTGTGGGATTGAGAGAGAGGGATTATGGGTTTCTCCCAGAGTGCTCTCTGGCCCTGAGAGCTTCAAGGGAGGTGTGAATTCACAAAGTTATAAAGTTTACTTTGTGAATCTCCCATACTTGTGAACTCCAATGAGTACTTAAATACTTCTTGCTTATATGAGCTCTCTAAAGGTGTGAACACAAGCATTGTTTCTATCAGTTCCACTTAGTACCTTGTTTCATGTTCTGGCCCAAAACATCTCCTTGTAAGATCAGATCAATGATACTGAATGATGCTAAATTAGATAATTATTGTCTCTATCAACTCTAATGACTTAACAATTTGTAAAGACTCCAACAATAAGCTAGAAGCTCTCGGGGCCAGAAAATACAAGCGCACTAGAAGCTCTCAGAGGCTGAGACAGATTCATTCCATCATTGACCTTTGTGGTGGCTGGAGGCTGAAGCTCAAACCTTTGGATTTGGGGAGATTCAGAATCTGGCAGAGGCAAAGGACTGGCAGCAGGAGCTCAAGCTCTCAGAACCAAGGAGAGAGATTGGCCTCTAAGAAAGCTAACTGGCTCCAAGGAAAGGAGACAAGACTTTAAAGGAGACAATCAAGGATTCGGACTTTAACCCCTGGATACTCTTGTGGTGATTACTGAATTGAAATAAAGGCTGCTCCCAGAGACTCCAAGAAAACCTCAACAGAGAACATTACAATAAGGATAATTTTCTAGTCATTGAGAAGAGAATCTTCAGAAAGACCCTGTCTGAGATCTTCAGCAGTCATGAAGTAATTAAAGGAAAAGCATAGTCATAGGTTATTAGTTGCAATTACTACCCCCATCCTAAGTTTCTGTTACTTTTTGAAGACCTTAAGAAAAAATAAAAATAATTTAAATTCACCTATATATTTTGGAATACCTTTTCTCACCAAGAATGATGAAATGTGTTTGTGATTTGTAAGAAGGATACATATGGGAGCATGGACAAATTTTATATACTTCATGAAAAAGGAACTTTTCTGAACTTCAATACTGAAGAGGTATGAAAAGATAGAGGTCATGATCATGAAAAAGTAAATTTAGATTTCTAATATGGCTACATTTTCCTAGAACCAAATTTTACATTAAATTCCAAATGCACTTAATTGTTACATTCATCCTGTGCCCTCTCTCCCATCAAGAAACCTCTCGTTGTTTTTCAACACTTAATTTGCTGAAATGATTTTACCATGTGTACAAAGGTGATAAAATATTAAATTTTTTCATGATCTATGAAAATTATTTTGTATGAGTTTCTCATTTATTTTACTTTTCCCCTCACAAGAAAAAAAAAAAGCAGTCAAAGATCTTTAAACATCCTACCCCTGTTTCCAAGGAATAACTGTTAGTGTACCTTAAGGATTTAAGTATAAATTTGAGTCCATAAAGAGAATGTGTTTGGTGGGAAATATATCTCTATCTTTAGCAAAAAGGAAAGAACTAAGTTCACAGAACCATTTTTTCTCCTTGGGGCAGGGCCAATGAGAGAGAGGCCAATATTTATTCCAGAAAGCA
Organism: Antechinus flavipes; assembly: GCF_016432865.1. Taxonomy (NCBI): domain Eukaryota; kingdom Metazoa; phylum Chordata; class Mammalia; order Dasyuromorphia; family Dasyuridae; genus Antechinus; species Antechinus flavipes. The sequence continues at coordinate 194,536,714 of NC_067400.1, read as the reverse complement.
GCAATTACTTTTAGTCTGCAATCCCTACCTCAGAGATGTCAAATGACTTTGGCCAGAACAACTCTGCTAACCTCCTAAACCTCATCATTTTATTATCACACTGTTTTTATCCCAAAGAGAAGTATAGTGGAAAATAAAGAGAGGAACAAGTCTTTTTTATATTTAATAAAAAGATATATTTCAAAAGTTTTTCTCTTCAATACCTTTTATTTTTCTCTTCTTTCTTCATCCTTACTACACTGATAGTAAGGGCTTTGTTAATTTCTAACTAATTTGATCCTCACAACAGCCTTGTGAAATGGGTAATATTATCTCCATTTACAAAATGGGAAATTGGGACATAGAGAGATTAAGTGACTTTCCTAGGATCATATAGTTAATAATCAGGCAGGATTCATATTCAAGTTTTCTCTTCTCCCTCTACTGAGCCATCTAGCTGACTTGAAACAATGAAAAAAAGTTTTGGATTAGGAATCACCTTTTTTTGTTGATGTTGTTCAATGATTTCAGCCATCTCCAACTCTCTGGGACTCCCTTGGCAAAGATATTGAAGTGGTATTCCATTTTCTGCTCCACCTCATTTTAAAGATGAAGAAACTGAGGCAAATAGAATTAATTGACTTGCCAAAGGATATGAACAGAAAATTTTCAGATGATGAAATTGAAACTATAACCACTCACATGAAAGTGTTCCAAATCACTATTGATCAGAGAAATGCAAATTAAGACAACTCTGAGATATCACTACACACCTGTCAGATTGGCTAAGATGACAGGAAAAAATAATGATGAATGTTGGAGGGGATGCGGGAAAACGGGGACACTGATGCATTGTTGGTGGAGTTGTGAACGAATCCAACCATTCTGGAGAGCAATCTGGAATTATGCCCAAAAAGTTATCAAACTCTGCATACCCTTTGATCCAGCAGTGTTTCTATTGGGCTTATACCCCAAAGAGATACTAAAAAAGGGAAAGGGACCTGTATGTGCCAAAATGTTTGTAGCAGCCCTGTTTGTAGTGGCTAGAAACTGGAAAATGAATGGATGCCCATCAATTGGAGAATGGCTGGGTAAATTGTGGTATATGAATGTTATGGAATTTTATTGCTCTGTAAGGAATGACCAGCAGGATGAAAACAGAGAGGCTTGGAGAGACCTACATGGACTGATGCTAAGTGAGATGAGCAGAACCAGGAGATCATTATACACTTCGACAACGATATTGTATGAGGATGTATTCTGATGGAAGTGGATTTCTATGACAAAGAGACCTAACTGAGTTTCAGTGGGTAAATAATGGACAGAAACAACTACACCCAAAGAAGGAACACTGGGAAACGAATGTGAACTATTTGCATTTTTGATTTTCTTCCCTAGTTATTTTTACCTTCTGAATCCAATTCTCCCTGTGCAACAGGAAAACTGTTCGGTTCTGCAAATATGTATTGTATCTAGGATATACTGCAACATATTTAACATATATAGGACTGCTTGCCATCTTGGGGGGGAGGTGGAGGGAGGGAGGGGGAAAAGCGAAACATAAGCGAGTGCAAGGGATAATGTTGTAAAAAATTACCCTGGCATGGATTCTGTCAATACAAAGTTATTATTAAATAAAATAAAATTTAAATTTAAAAAAAAGAATTAATTGACTTGCCTAGGGTCACATAGTAAGTATATGAAATAGAATATGAACTCAAAAAAGATGAATCTTCCTGACTTCAGGCCCAATACTATATCCATTGGGCCCCCTATTTTTCTTAAAGTCAGATAAATAGATTCAAAACCTGGTTCTGTTGTCATAGGCAAAGCAAATAATTTCTTTGGGCTTTGAGTTTCCTCTTCTGTAAAATGATGGGGTTGAACTTATTGACTTCTAAATTATCTTCCAAGTAGAAATCTATTATTCTGCTATCCTAAAAGATTGGATTTGATTATCCATCTCTATCATTCCATAGAATGAAACCTTTGGTGCTCAGTTCTATGAGACCATTGAAAGTAAAGAGAATTTAGATCACTTTTCTCTTTTTAAAGCTACTACTATTTTTTTTAATAGAGCGATTTGGTTAATCCTCAAACAAAGCCTAATTAATGACTTTAATGGTGCTTTCTGACAATAATGAATTTCTTGATTCAGATCTCAATCTTTTCCATTCTTTTATTTTAAAGAATTTCTGAACCAAGTGATGCCAAATTTGATAAGAAGAGATATCTTCATCAGTATGGAAGAATTACGAGACACACAAAGGCCAAGTTAGCATGATGACAATTGCTGATTAACATGAAGCACTCAGTGCTTACAATCGCAATTAACTTCACTAATTGTGGGTCCTACATTTTACTTTGTTTTAACTTTAGTTATGGATATACAAGGGTAAAGGAAAAATATTGTCTTTTCCTAGTTTCCCCTCATTTTGTACACTTAAAACTAAACTTGATCACTAAATTAACTATGAATTCAATTTGCTGATGTGGTCACATAGCCATGTTTGCGTGATTTTTTTGTATTGATTATAAGATTGGAGACTTAGAAAGACATAGATTTACAATACTTAAGGAGAACTTGTAATGGACTCTGAACATGAGAGAAAAGATAACTTCTATCAACCATGAGCTATGTGTCATTGTTTTGTTACATGCACTCTTCTGATTGCTAGCCCTTATCCTTGAATTCCATCTATAATATAACATTAGAATGATGGGGAAGAAGATGCTTTGTAAAACTATTCCATCTTAATAAACAACGTTTGTTTGTTTTTTAAACTGGTTAAGACTGACCTAAGAAGTTACCCACAATTAATAATCTTAGGGAGAATTATACTGCTGTGGATTTGAGCTGATGGCATTAGAGGTATCTTTGACCCCTCACCTAGAACTGTGAAGGAGAGAGGTAGCCAGGTTCTAAGGGCCTGACATATCATGGGGATGAGAGTTGATATAAGGTTCCTCAAAACTTATATAATTTTCATGCAAAATGAGAGCATTAGACTGAATGACCTCTAAGGTATCTTCTAGTCCTAAATTTGTGATTAAAAAAAAAGTTCAAGTGATATCTTTTTGATATATCACTTCAATATTTCATTTTCCTTTCTCCTTCCAAAAAGCCATGCTTGATTATAAATCACAAAAGATAAAGGGAAACAAAAGTTGTTCAAAAAAATTAACTGCCACACTGACCAAATCTCACATTATAGATGGTGACATTATAAATACTATACCATTCAGGTTTGATTTTTTGTTATAATCTTATTTTCACTTAAATTGTAATAGTAATTGCATATGCTATTTCCTTGATTCTGTTTCCCTTAATTTGCAGCAACACATAAACATTTCCATGTTTCTCTGCATTATTCACTAATCTCAAATATTCATTTTTGTTAAAATCTCCTTTACTGCAAAAAGTATTATGACGTTTCTTGTTCTCTTTTCAATATTTATTTTTTAATTGTACCATGTTACAATTTTAAATTGTAGTAACAATCTCCAGCTAGTACAAAGCTCCATATAGTAGTTGCAAAGATTTTGAAAGCCCTTTTAGTTTTGATAATGGAACCACTGTTTGAAGAATCCTGAAGAATGTGAACAATGCTAGAAGCCTGGAGATGTACAAATATTGATCTGCATTTAAAAGGAAGAAAAATCTCATATCACACTAATTTTGTTTTATTTTCTGATAAGGTCACTATACTGACAGGATAATGAAAATTCTGTGATATAATATGTCTAGATTTAAACAAAGGATTTGATTCAAGTCTTTCACGATATCCTTTTGGAAAATAAAGAGTTGGATGATATGACAGTGAAACAAATTTGGAATTGAGTTAATGAACAGACCCAAGAAGTGTCAGTTAACCACTCAATGTGAATTTGAATGGTTAGATAACTAGAGAAAAGAGAATGATAATGACACTTATATGAAAATTTATATTGTGTAAATATTTACAACATATCGAGACTCCCAGTCATTGAACAGAATTTTTATTAATGGCATACAAAGTGACATGGTTCTTAAAGTCTGTCAGAAGAGGCAAAGTTCCAGCAATTATTATCTACCCTTAAAGATTTTAAGTGCATACATAGTAACATCTTGCATATCTATAATATAAATCTGAATATCTATCTCAAGGGTTATACATGCACACATATATACAGATAATACACATTTGTTATTGTTGAAATTTTTTTCGATTTTGTCCAACTTCTTGGGACCCCTATTCAGGGTTCTCTTGGCAAAGATATTGGATTGGTTTGTTATTTCCTTCTCTTACTCATTTTATAAATGAGGAAATTTAGGCAAACAGGGTTAAGTGATTTGCCCAGGGTCACACAGTAAGTGTCTGGGGCTAGATTTGAACTCAAGAAGATGACTCTTCCTGATTTTAGACTTGGCACTCTATCCACTGTATCCCTAGTTATAATACATACCTGCACACATACATACATATGGATATGTGTATATTTGTGTGTATTAGGTGTGCATGTGTATATAAGTTAACATTTATATATCATCTACTTTCTGGCAGGCACTATACTTAATGCTTTACAATTATTATCTCATTTGATTCTCACAAAAACTTTGGGACACTGGTACTATTTTTTAATCCCTATTTTACAGAAGAGGTCAATGCAGCAAACAAAGATTAAGTAATGTGCTTAAGGTCACACAACTACAAAATTTGAACTCATGTCTCCCTAATTCCAGGTCTGCTACTCTACCCACTGTGCCCCCTAGCTGCCCCATATATAGATATAGATAATCATATATCTATATATATTTCAAAACTGTAAAAAAGCAATGAGTTTGTTTTGTTTTGTTTTATTGAGTTAATGTGGCAAAAAATAAAAATTCCATTAACTGACTACCAATCTGCTCCTTTCCAAACTTAAACAGGCTGGTTCTCAGATGAGAAAAAATGAAGGGTAAAGGGTCTAAATATATGATTTTTTAAACTAATAATTGGGACTCCCAGAAAAGAATATTTCTTCTTTAAAAGAATTCAGCACTTTTTTTGCAATCTGTATTTCTGAATCTAGCCAATATGTGTCTGAGAAAGAACCTGAAGCTAAATCTTCTGTCTACAAGACTATCAACTTTACAACTTCCTCATGCTTTTTTGAAGGAAACAAAGAATAATAATGATGATAAATTAAATGTATATAGTGCTTTAAAGTTTGCAGGACATAACCCTCACCTTCATGGAATGTATTATGTATTAGCATAGATAAACATATATTCAAGAAACTAAATTTTTGTATGTTCCATAAAAGTGCTTTAGGTATTCAGAAGAGAGAGAGATCATTTCTTCAAGGCTAACCAAGAAATGTTTGGTGCAAAAGGTAACATCTGAGCAGTGAAAGATGGAATAGAATTTCTGCAAGAGGAAAAAGGTAAGTGAATTGTTAGTGAAATGAGAAAGAGTAAAGGTACAAAAGCTAGGGAGCATCCAGCTAAGTCCTGTGAGTCCTGCGGACCACACCAGGGCCGGGGCCGTGCTGCTATCCCAAGGAGGTGATCAGAATGATGATCCTGACATGTCAAGACATCCTTCTCAAGCACTCTTTTCCAAGGCAGGGAAATGGAATATTATATTTCTGAAAGATTTCCAACAGATACACTTTTCTGTTTAAGCTTTAATTAAATCAATTGAATTGAATGAATTCTGCTATACAAAAGTAAATCAAGCTCACACTAATATTATCTAAGCATTCTGATTAATCAAGGCTTTACTATATGGAAAGTTTCTGGGGAAAACATGTGTAAATTCAATATATAATAATCATGCATAATACTGATAATCATGTGTATTTTATAAATAAGAAACGATAGTATATATTTTTAAAAGAAGAGACCATCTAGTCCCATCCATTCATTTTACAGATGATGAAACCATTTCAGAGACTTGGGATCTTAAATCTGGGATCTTAACTCAGATCTCTGAAACACCAAATCTAGTTTTCTTTCTTTTACCCTTGAGCCCCTCTAAAAAGGTGAATTATTTATTTTAAAAAGTTATTCACATCATCTACTGTTTTTCTTCGTGTTGACCAGCATACAATGTGGATGATAAATGCTTGGTCATACAAATACTTGAAAAACACGTCTAACCCAAAATCTTATATTTGGAAGGTGGCGATATGAACTTTGGGGATTCAGGAAGGTAATGGGGAGCTTGATACATAGTAGGAGTTTAATAATGCTTGTTTCCAATAAACTGGGAAAACATTTTTACAATCAAAGGTTCTGATAAAGGCCTCATTTCCAAAATATATAGAGAACTGATTTCAAATTCCCAAGAGACTCAGAGGAAGGTACTTGATCCAAAGGAAGGCAGTGGCCAGAGCCCGGGTGGAGGGGAGAAAATGCAAAATGACTCAGAATAGCCTTACTCAGAGAGGAAAGGGAAAGGCCTTGAAGTGAGCCTAGGAAGAAGAGGTGCAGGGGCTGCTGAAGCAGAGTGAAGTACATAAAATTACAAGAAGAATTTGTGGAATAACTGATAATTACAGTGTGATTTTGATATAATCAAAATTTTCTATTTTGTGGTCAATAGTGATCTCTAGTTCTTCTTTGTTAATAAATCCCTCCCTCTTCCACAGGTCTAAGAGGTAAACTATCCTATGCTCTTCCAATTTATTTATAATCTCATTCTTTATGTCTAGGTCATGAACCCATTTTGACCTTATCTTGGTGTATGGTATTAAGTGTGGGTCAATGCCTAGTTTCTGCCATGCTAATTTCTAATTTTCCCAGCAATTTTTGTCAAATAATGCATTCTTATCCCAAAAACTGGGATCTTTAGGTTTGTCAAACACTACATTATTAAAGTTATTGGCTGTTTTGTCCTTTGAACCTAACCTATTCCATTGATCAACTAGTCTGTTTCTTAGCCAATACCAGATGGTTTTAGTAACTGCTGCTTTATAATATAATTTTAGATCTGGTACAGCTAGGCCACCTTCATTTGATTTTTTCCCATTAATTCTCTTGAAATTCTTGACCTTTTGTTTTTCCATATGAACTTTGTTGTTATTTTTTTCTAGGTCATCAAAGTAGTTTTTTGGGAGTCTGATTGATATAGCACTAAATAAATAGATTAGTTTAGGTAGTATTGTCATTTTTATTATATTTGCTCGTCCAATCCAAGAGCATTTAATATTTTTCCAATTGGTTAGATCAGACTTAATTTGTGTGGAAAGTGTTTTGTAGTTTTGCTCATAAAGTTTCTGATTTTCCCTTGGCAGATAGATTCCTAAATATTTTATACAATCAGTAGTTACTTTAAATGGAATTTCTTTTTGTAACTGTAACTGTTGGTTTTGTTAGTGATATATAAGAATGCTGATGACTTATGTGGGTTTATTTTGTATCCTGCAACTTTGCTGGAGGTGTGGATTGTTTCTAATAACTTTTTAGTAGAGTCTCTGGGGTTCTCTAAGTATACCATCATATCATCAGCAAAGAGTGATAATTTGCAAACCAGTCTTTCAAACTAGTTTCAAACTAGTAAAGTGTACACAAAAAGACCAATGTGAATTCACTGGATGCTCTGTTATATTTTCTTTCAGAAGCTATTTCTGGAAGTAAAAACTCGCTGAATATACTCTTCTACCATAATCATGTAATTCTGACATTTCCATTAAGGAAAAAAAATAGATGGAAAGTTATTCCAAGTGTCAACCTGACATGTATAGAAATGAGAAGTAGTTTCCAATTTTTATGATAATTTAAGACTAAAACTAATTTCTATACTTGTAAATTTTACTATCAATTTATTGAAAGTAATGACAAAGTTTCAAAATCATGTTATCCTATATTTAAATCAAAGAAGCAAATTCCCAAGTGGTCTTTTTTATTCTTCTGTTTGAACTTTCCCTTTTCCTACTTTAAAGTACTTTAGTGACAAGGAGACACAGAAAAAGTATTCACCTGACTCACTATGTCTTATAGTGTTTGCTACATTTTGTTCAATTGAAAAAAGAAATAAAAGCCCTCAGTTCTGTGTACATCTTGATTTCCCAGGGGACCCACAAAAATCTACTCATATATTCAATGTGATGATGCTTTTCTGCCCCCTCCCCCAACTTTACCAATCCTTCCCTCTCCCACATACATAACAGAGATATAACAGCTATAGCAAGAAAAGAACAGGCACCTCTTCTCTATTTGTGAGGCTAATGAGGCTCTTCATTTGATTTCATTATAAATGGGTCCCCTCTGGCACTGCTCTTTGGTTCTTCCCCTGGTTACATAAACATCAATTTCCAAGTACACTGATGCATTACTAACGTTCTTAGCTGCCAAATCTCTTCTTTTCGGGGATCCTTTTTTTTATTGTTATATCTATGCGATTTCCCCTTTTTATCACTTCCCCCCTCTGAGAAGCAAACAAACCTGGATTAAAAAGTAATGAGACTATTAATTAAAGACTTTCTAAAAGAAGATTGTTCTGCTCTAGTGTTTAATCCTCTGTAATATCCTTCTCCATCTTCCTCCCTCTGCATCCTGTCTTCTGCAAAACTAACTCCTGTTTACATGGATTATAGCAGGAGTTGGAGAAGCTCAGCTTTGGTGAGAAACACCAATTGGATATTTAAGAATAGACTCTATAAGCAAAGCATAGTTCTTACTTTTGTTAGGCACGATGTCAGAAAAAATCATTTATGAACTGTTAAATCAAAGATATTGTTTATACATATAAGTATATCCATGAGTGTCCAGAGTGATCACAAAGACTTGGTGGATTAAGTCAAAAGATTGCTCTGTAATCCTTTATAGGAAGTATTTTATACCTCTTACTTCTTTATGTGCAAAGAAAATTTGATATTATTTCACTCACATCAGCAGCTTTCCTAGGATCTTTTTGTGATATCCAAATAAACAAAATTATATCAGATCACAACAGCACTTTTTTTTGCTCTTTTTTCATCTGCACAAAAAGCTAATTTGAGTTGTTGCCATGTTTTCCAAAGAATAATGGAACAATTAGCTGTTTGTTGCAATTTAGTCATTTTTCAATCATGATGCTTTAGAACTGCATTTAGAGTTTTCTTGGCAAAGATATCAGAGTAGTTTGACCTTTCCTTCTCCAGTTCATTTTGCAGAGTGGAAACTAAACAGTGTTAAATGGTTAACCTAAGGTCACATAGGTAGTATGTGTCTAGGGTCAGTTTTGAACTCAAGTTTTACCAACTCCAGGCCTAGCACTCTATCCACTGTGTCAACTAGCAGCCCTAATTGGCTGTTAACATGATTAGATGGCATAACTATTTCTTTAAATATTTACCACAGATTAAAGTGTTATTTATAGCATCATAGATTTAGATCTGGGGACTTCCGGTTAAGATGGCGGAGAGGAGGCTCACAGCTGCATAAGCTCCGCGCTTTCTCTCACTATCCATTTCATTACAAGCCTCTGAATTAATGCTTGACTGAAAAAAAACCCACAAAAAGTTACCAAGAGAAGCCATCCTTGAGATTCGCCAAGAAAGGTCTGTCTTTACTGGAGGGCTGGGATGGTTTTAGATCGGGCGCAGGCGGCGGGCAGCGGCAGTGAGAGCACGGGAGCAGACTGGAAAGGGGGTGGGGAGTGATCGCAGCCGTCTCTGCGGGGAGAGCTTCGCTACAGGTTTGGATACTTTGCTCCTGCAGCAAGTCAGCAGCCCAGCAGAGAAGCTAAAAACACCGGGGCTGAAGAATACAACCCCAAACAGCTGGAGTCTCTCGGGACCTGGCTGTAACCCCCTTCTCCCCCCACAGTGACTCAGCACGCTCCGGGATCTCAGAGCCCACGCGCACACAGTCCTGCTAGTGCCTCACTGCTGCCCCCTGCAGTCTGGAGAGGAAGCTCGGTAACACACCCAGCCCCTTCCCCAAAGAAAGACTCCAGTTTTTTCTGTTTTTCTTTGGTAGTTTGTCTTTGATTATTAGACAGAATGAGCAAGAAACTGAAGAGGACTTTAACCTTTGACAGCTTCTATACAGATAGAGAGCAGACTCTAAATCCTGAGGAGACTAAAAACAGACAGTCCCCAGGAGAATCCCCAAAGGAGGAGATCATCTGTTCCTCAGCACAGATGAACCTCATATAAGTGATTAAAAAGGCTCTCACAAGGGAGCTAGAAGAAAAATGGGGAAAGCAGAGTGAGGCTTGGCAAAAGGAGAGGGAAGCTTGGGAAAAGGAGAGGGAGGCTTGGCAAAAGAGCCTGGAGAAAGTTAAAGAGAGAGTGGATAAAGAAGTAAAATCCTTGAAAAATAGGATTGGTGAACTGGAAAACAAAATTGGCGAAATGGAAAAAAAATTCCACAGAACAAAAGAACTCAATGGGACAATTAGAAAAAGATTTTAAAAAAGTGAGTGAAGAAAATACTTCACTGAAAATCAGAATTGAACAAGTGGAATTGAATGACTTGAGGAGACAAGAAGAATCAGTCAAGCAAATCCAAAAAAATCAAACAATGGAAAAGAATGTGTAATACCTTCTGGGGAAGACAACAGACCTGGAAAACAGATCCAGGAGAGACAATCTGAGAATCATTGGACTTCCAGAAAAACATGATGAAAAAAAGAGCCTGGACACTATTTTCCAGGAAATTATCAAAGAGAACTGCCCAGAAGTGATAGGAACAGAGGAAAAAATAAACATTGAAAGGATTCATCGATCACCCACTGAAAGGGATCCTAAAATCAAAACACCAAGGAATATAGTGGCCAAATGCCAGAACCTTCAGACGAAGGAAAAAATATTGCAAGCAGCTAGAAAAACCCAATTCAAGAATCAAGGAGCCACAATAAGGATCACCCAGGATCTGGCAGCATCCACATTAAAAGATCGAAGGGCCTGGAATATGATATTCTGAAAGGCTAAGGAACTTGGTATGCAAGCAAAAATAACTTACCCAGCGAGAATGAGCATCTTTTTCCGGGGAAGAAGATGGACATTCAACGAAGTAAGCGAATTTCATCTATTTCTGATGAAAAAGCCAGAACTTAACAAAAAGTTTGATCTAAAAATATAGAACTCAAAAGAAATCTAAAAAGGTAAAGATTAATCTTGGGAACTAAATTTCGACTATATAGATATGTATAAAGAATACATGTATACCTTGTTCTAGAAATTGATGTGGAAAGGACATTGTACCAGAAAAAGGGTAAAGTGGGGGTACTACATTTCATGAAGAGGCATAGGAAACCTATTATATCTGAGAGAAAGGATGGAGGGGGATGAATATAGTGGGTATCTTACTGCCTTCAGAATTGGTTTTAAGTGAAAAATCTTAAGACATATTCAATCTATGGTGAAACTTCTCCCACCTCATTGAAAAGTGAGAAGGGAAAAGTGAAAAGGGAAGGAATAAGCTAAGTGGAAGGGAATATGGAAACTGGGAGGGAAAGGGGTAAGATAGGGGGAGGAACTCTAAGGCAGGGGGAGGGATACTAAAAAGGGAGAGCTGTGAGAAGCAAGTGGTGCTCACAAGCTTAATACTGGGAAGGGGGGAAAGGGGAAAGAAGGGAGAAAAGTGTAAACCGGGGTTAACAAGATGGCAAGTAATACAGAATTGGTCATTCTAACCATAAATGTGAACGGGGTAAACTCCCCCATAAAGAGGAAGCAGTTAGCAGAATGGATTAAAAGCCAGAATCCTACAATATGTTGTTTACAGGAAACACACCTGAAGCGGGGAGATACATGCAGGTTAAAGGTAAAAGGTTGGAGCAAAATCTACTATGCTTCAGGTGAAGTCAAAAAAGCAGGGGTAACCATCCTGATCTCAGATCAAGCTAAAGCAAAAATTGATCTAATTAAAAGAGATAAGGAAGGTCACTATATCTTGCTAAAGGGTAGCATGGATAATGAAGCACTATCTATATTAAACATATATGCACCAAGTGGTGTAGCATCTAAATTTTTAAAAGAGAAATTAAGAGAGCTGCAAGAAGAAATAGACAGTAAAACTATAATAGTGGGAGATCTTAACCTTGCACTCTCAGAATTAGATAAATCAAACCACAAAATAAATAAGAAAGAAGTCAAAGAGGTAAATAGAATATTAGAAAAGTTAGATATGATAGATCTCTGGAGAAAATGTAATGGAGACAGAAAGGAATACACTTTCTTTTCAGCAGTTCATGGAACCTATACAAAAATTGACCATATATTAGGACATAAAAACCTCAAACTCAAATGTAGTAAGACAGAAATAGTAAATGCATCCTTTTCAGACCATGATGCAATGAAAATTACATTCAACAAAAAGCCAGGGGGAAGTAGACCAAAAAATAATTGGAAACTAAATAATCTCATACTAAAGAATGATTGGGTGAAACAGCAAATCATAGACATAATTAATAACTTCACCCAAGAAAACGATAATAATGAGACATCATACCAAAATGTATGGGATGCAGCCAAAGTGGTAATAAGGGGAAATTTCATATCTCTAGAGGCCTATTTGTATAAAATAGAGAAAGAGAAGGTCAATGAATTGGGTTTGCAACTAAAAATGCTAGAAAAGGAACAAATTAAAAACCCCCAGTCAAACACTGAAATTGAAATTCTAAAAATAAAAGGAGAGATCAATAAAATTGAAAGTAAAAAAAACTATTGAATTAATTAATAAAACTAAGAGTTGGTTCTATGAAAAAACCAACAAAATAGACAAACCCTTAGTAAATCTGATTAAAAAAAGGAAAGAGGAAAATCAAATTGTTAGTCTTAAAAATGAAAAGGGAGAACTCACCACTAAAGAAGAGGAAATTAGAGCAATAATTAAGAGTTACTTTGCCCAACTTTATGCCAATAAATTCAACAACTTAAATGAAATAGAAGAATACCTCCAAAAATATAGCTTGTCCAAACTAACAGAGGAAGAAGTAAATATCCTAAACAGTCCCATCTCAGAAAAAGAAATAGAACAAACTATCAATCAACTCCCTAAGAAAAAATCCCCAGGACCAGATGGATTGACATGTGAATTCTACCAAACATTTAAAGAACAATTAACTCCAATGCTATATAAACTATTTGAAAAAATAGGGATTGAAGGAGTCCTACCAAACTCCTTTTATGACACAGACATGGTACTGATACCTAAACCAGGTAGGCTGAAAACAGAGAAAGAAAATTATAGACCAATCTCCCTAATGAATATTGATGCTAAAATCTTAAATAAAATATTAGCAAAAAGATTACAGAAAATCATCACCAGGATAATACACTATGACCAAGTAGGATTTATACCAGGAATGCAGGGCTGGTTCAATATTAGGAAAACTATTAGCATAATTGACTATATCAATAACCAAACAAACAAAAACCATATGATCATCTCAATAGATGCAGAAAAAGCATTTGATAAAATCCAACAGCCATTCCTAATAAAAACACTTGAGAGCATAGGAATAAATGGACTTTTCCTTAAAATAGTCAGGAGCATATATTTAAAACCATCAGTAAGCATCATATGCAATGGGGAAAAACTGGAACCTTTCCCAGTAAGATCTGGAGTGAAGCAAGGTTGCCCACTATCACCATTATTATTTAATATCGTATTAGAAACACTAGCCTCGGCAATAAGAGTCGAGAAAGATATTAAAGGAATTAGAGTAGGCAATGAAGAAACCAAACTATCACTCTTTGCAGATGATATGATGGTATACCTAGAGAACCCCAGAGATTCTACTAAAAATCTATTGGAAATAATTCATAATTTTAGCAAAGTAGCTGGCTACAAAATAAATCCCCATAAATCCTCAGCATTTTTATACATCACCAACAAAACCCAACAGCAAGAGATACAAAGAGAAATTCCATTCAGAATAACTGTTGATACCATCAAATATTTGGGAATCTATCTACCAAAGGAAAGTCAGGAATTATATTAGCAAAATTATAAAAAAAGTCTCCACACAAATAAAGTCAGACTTAAATAATTGGAAAAATATTAAGTGCTCTTGGATCGGCCGAGCAAACATAATAAAGATGACAATACTCCCTAAACTAATCTATTTATTTAGTGCTATACTAATCAGACTTCCAAGAAAATATTTTAATGATCTAGAAAAAATAACAACAAAATTCATATGGAACAATAAAAAGTCGAAAATCTCAAGGGAATTAATGGAAAAAAAAATCAAATGAAGGTGGCCTAGCTTTACCTGATCTAAAATTATATTATAAAGCAGCAGTCACCAAAACCATTTGGTATTGGCTAAGAAATAGATTAGTGGATCAATGGAAAAGGCTAGGTTCACAAGACAGAATAGTCAACTATAGCAATCTAGTGTTTGACAAACCCAAAGCCCCTAACTTCTGGGAAAAGAATTCATTATTTGATAAAAACTGCTGGGATAATTGGAAATTAGTATGGCAGAAATTAGCCATGGACCCACACCTAACACCATATACCAAGATAAGATCAAAATGGGTCCATGACCTAGGCATAAAGAACGAGATTATAAATAAATTAGAGGAACATAGAATAGTTTATCTCTCAGACTTGTGGAGGAGAAAGAAATTTGTGACCAAAGATGAACTAGAGACCATTACTGATCACAAAATAGAAAATTTTGATTACATCAAATTAAAAAGCCTTTGTACAAATAAAACTAATGCAAACAAGATTAGAAGGGAAGCAACAAATTGGGAAAACATCTTCACAGTTAAAGGTTCTGATAAAGGCCTCATTTCCAAAATATATAGAGAACTGACTCAAATTTATAAGAAATCAAGCCATTCTCCAATTGATAAATGGTCAAAGGATATGAACAGACAATTTTCAGAGGATGAAATTGAAACTATTACCACCCATATGAAAGAGTGTTCCAAATCATTATTGATCAGAGAAATGCAAATTAAGACAACTCTGAGATACCACTACACACCTCTCAGATTGGCTAAGATGACAGGAAAAAATAATGATGAATGTTGGAGGGGATGCGGGAAAACTGGGACACTATTGCATTGTTGGTGGAGTTGTGAACGAATCCAACCATTCTGGAGAGCAATCTGGAATTATGCCCAAAAAATTATCAAATTGTGCATACCCTTTGATCCTGCAGTGTTTCTATTGGGCTTATATCCCAAAGAAATACTAAAGAAGGGAAAGGGACCTGTAAGTGCCAAAATGTTTGTAGCAGCTAGAAACTGTTTGTAGTGGCTAGAAACTGGAAAATGAATGGATGCCCATCAATTGGAGAATGGCTGGGTAAATTGTGGTATATGAATGTTATGGAATATTATTGTTCTGTAAGAAATGACCAGCAGGATGAATACAGAGAGGACTGGCAAGACTTACATGAACTGATGCTAAGTGAAATGAGCAGAACCAGGAGATCATTATACACTTCAACAACGATATTGTATGAGGACATATTTTGATGGAAGTGGATTTCTTTGACAAAGAGACCTGAGTTTCAATTGATAAATGACGGACAAAAGCAGCTACACCCAAAGAAAGAACACTGGGAAACGAATGTGAACTATCTGCATTTTAGTTTTTCTTCCCAGGTTATTTATACCTTCTGAATCCAATTCTCCCTATGCAACAAGAGAACTGTTTGGTTCTGCAAACATATATTGTATCTAGGATATACTGCAACATATCCAACATATAAAGGACTGCTTGCCATCTAGGGGAGGGGGTGGAGGGAGGGAGGGAAAAAAATCGCAACAGAAACGAGTGTCAATATAATGTAATTATTAAATAAAAATTAAAAAAAAAAGATTTAGATCTGGAAGGAATGATAGATACCATTTTGTCTAATCCCTTGACATTGCATATGAGTAAACCAAGTCCTAGTAGAATAGTTAAATAATGTGCCCTAAGTCATTTATGGAGTGACAGAAGTATTTATGTTTTGCAATCCCCCAAAATGCTATCTCCTTTATATTTTGTAGCTACTTCAAAATGTTCATTCTTTTATTCACCTGTATGAATCCTAACTAGTCACTCTTTCCTTAGCCTGCATGAAAGAGAATTTCAATTGTATTCAAAGTCTGAAGTTACTTAACTCTGTTTGCTTCACTTTCCTTATTTGTAAAATGAATTGTTGAAGGAAAGGACAAATCAATCCAGTATCTATGGAGTCAAAAAGAGTTAAACATGACTGAAATGACTAAATAACATCTCAGACCTAAGGAGAATTATTTCCCTTTATTTTATTTATTTTTAAAATTGTTAACACATTTTGTTTGGATACTGCAGACTGCTTATAATATAAAAACTCAGTTGGATAGGTAATCTCATCAATCTCATCAGTGACTGTGTATATTACTATAGTAATGCAGATTTTATCTGTCTTCCTATTCTGTGTAATTCTTGTCCACATCCTCCCAAAAATTCACCACGGGGATCCACTCAACATGTTCAAATACATCATTACTTTTCCTTAATGTTAAGAGGACACCTGCACTAGCCATTTCTTCTTTATCTTCATTTTGGGTTGTACTTTTCTTGAATTATGTTATTTATACCATTTCTTCGCAATTTCTTGCTTGTAATGTGCTGCAGTCTGATGATGTCCACTATAAATCTTTCTTTTTTCCAAGGATTATCATCACTTTTAGTTCTTTGTAGATTGTTGTGTTACTTACCATTCCAGTCAATATCCTGGAATAATAATAATAATAATAATATAAAACTAGGATTTGTGTGCTTCTTGGAATTGCAAAGAGGTTTATATATTGTTGAGTACTTTGATTCTCAAAATCTCAAGAGACAGATGCTGTAAATATCTCTATTGTTTATGTATGAGGAAACTGAAGCTAAGAGTTTAGTGGCTTTTGTAGTCAAAAAAATCTGAGGCAAGATTCAATTAATCTTCTTGACTCAAAGTCTTTAGCTCTATCCACTTTGCCATCTAGCTGCTATACTGGTATTACAGAATGCTGTTAAAAGTCTTTTTAAAAGAGCATTTTGTTTTTAAGATATACTATAAAACATATTGCCTAAAATTTAATTATTAAAATAAATGAAAGATTTTTTCTTTGTTTTTGATACTGTGATACCAATAATGATGATCATCATAATCAAAGTTTTGTTGTCTCCCCATAGTGACTTTATCATTTTGTATATTGTTCTCTTGACTCTGCTTTTTTCATTTAGCATTTCTCCTCAGATTTATCTGAATTCTTCAATTTATCATTCTTTATGACACAATAACATTACATCCATATTCTATAATTTGTTCAGCCATTCCTTAATCATTGGCCATACAATTTTCTAGTTTGTGTTACCATAAAGAATGCTGTTATGAACATATGGTTTTTTTCTTTCTGGCAATAACATCCTCATATATACACACCTATAAATTCTTATGTGTATATATTTCTGTATATACATATAGATGTATTGTACATTTATGTATATGATATATATGTACATATACGTATATGACATATATGTATAGGACATATATTATAGAGAGACTGAGATAGAGACAGTCAGAAACAGATATAAATATACATATATATTACATGTTGCATATATTACATATGGAGGCAACTAGATGGTATAGTGAATAGAGTTTTGGATCCAGAGTCAGGAAGATTATTCTTCCTGACTTCAAATTCAGTCTCAGACATTTACTAGCTGTGTGACCCTGGGCAAGTCACTTAACCCGGTTTTCCTCAGTTTTCTCATCTGTAATATACTGGATATACAATAAACTGGAGAAGAAAATGGCAACCCACTTCAGTATATTTGTGAGGAAGTTACAAATGTAGTCACAAAGAGATGGACGTGAATAAAAAATGACAGAACAACATTATACACAGAATCTCTAGGTAAAGGGTATGACCAGATTCATAGCTGTTCTTCCAAACTGCTTCCAAAATGATTGAACCAATTTACAATTCTTAGAACAGTAATTGGTTCTTATCTTCACTCCCTCCAATAGTGAATTTTCCCATATTTTATCTTTAAGCTTAATGAATATGAGTGGTACCACAATAGTACTTCATTTTGCATTTCTCTTATTCTGTCCACCTATAGTCCTCTGAAAAATTTTGAATTTATCCAGTATCTTAAATGTCCAATTCCCTTTTGTAGGATCATGTTCAACTTTGCAGAATAAATTATTCTAGTTATAAGTAAGTTTTCATTTCTTGTAAGTATATATTATATCAAATAAGTCATCCCATGTTTCCAATGTACAGTCCTGGCCTGATTCTAACTGGATTCCTTTAAAGGAGATCATTTATCAGGTTCTTTGCAATATTTTCTCTTTTATCTGAAAGTTTTATAATTTAGCAAACATTTTATGGTTGAACTAACCTCCCTCTGTCTGTCTGTTATTGTTATTATTATTTTTAGTGGTGAGTCATGAATTTCCAGTCTGTTGGAATCATAGACTAAGGGCCAAAAAGGACCTCAAAGCCATTTGCTTCAATGCTCTCATTTTTCATGAATGAACTAAATCAGATTCAATATAGGTTGTCTGATCATTGAGCTAAAATCCTTTCCATTGTTTTCCTCTGGTTTCAATGCTTTTAGATATTAATTTTTTTCTGAAATATAGTATTAATATTTTCCCAGCATTTTTCTGGGAAAAATGATAATTTTTAGACAAATGACTAAGTTGACAAATGACTATTTGATAAAAGATACTTACACTTCTTCCAAATATATTGTATTTTGGTTATGCTCTAGGATTTCTTGTCATATAATTGGATTTCTCATTTCAACCTTTTTTTCTTCCACCCCATTTTCCACTGCTTTAGTGAAATTTTACTAGATTATCCTTTGTCATATATTTTCCTTTAGGTATTTTTTTATTTTTATTTTTAAAAATCTTCATTTTATTCTTACCTCTTTATTTCTTGTATTATATCTTTAAACCATTCTCAGAACTTTCACAGCTAGTTGGTTTTCTCTTTTAAAGCTTGTACTTGTACTTTTTTCAGAATTATTTTCTTCTTTGGAAGATTTATTCTATAATTTTCTTAATTTGTAGTCTTTCCTCATTGAATTAGTTTTATTTTTCCTTCCTTTGCTTATTTTCTTAATCACTCTTCTGGTGTGTGCATGCATGTGTGTGGGGGGGAGGTGGGAGGAATTTCTTTGTGGAGATTTCTTTCCAATTCCATCTTTTAGTTTATAATTTTAATTTTTAGTTTGATACATTTCTATCTAGCTTGAGATGGTGTGGAGAAAGAGGATTTTTATGTAATCTCTCACTCAGACCTTATAACTCATTTTATTTCCAAGTCTTTTTTCATTCCATTTCTAAATTAAAGTATTCTTTTATTTCATGTGTATCCAGGATAAAACTAGATGTGATTTGGTAACTAGGCATGTTTTTCATGCTGATGTATATACAATTTGGGGTGTGTATCTTTGAATTAGATTTAAATTTTTGACATCTTCATGGAATACTTTAATCTACCTCAAGGACTAATTAAGGGAATGAAAAAATATGTCAATTTCTCAATAAGAATTGTTGAATTCATGGCAAGAGTTTAAAACATGTCATTAACACATTCTAATTTCAGTTTGATTCTGTAAAGCTCAAAAACTTAGGTGAGATCATTTAACTATTCTAAGGCATGCTGCTAATTGTATTCATCTAGCATCATGCTCCATATATGTTGAATAGCTTTTGAATAAATGTCTGATATCTATAATATTAATAATGACAATTCTGACTCATACTTTGTTACTCTAAAAACTTTAGAATGACTTACTCATCAGAATAATTTGATCAACAAAAATCACTATAGAACATAATTAGGGATGTTTATAGAAAAATAATATCAAAATCTAAACCACATCCTTCTCAACCTTTAGCATTTCCAGATGTAGTAAATTATATTTTTCCATCCAGGGCTTTCAGTCTGTAATGTTTTCTACTTCTAATATACTAGAGTATTAATAATTGATTTAGAATTATGTGTTACAGACAGGAACTCAGAAAACAATTATTACCCACAAACCTTAAAGCCAATATTCTGGTTACTTTTTCTGAATTTTCCAGTAGCATATTTACTGAATTTTTCCCCTAGAAGTCAAAATAAACCATAAACAATTTCACTCTCTTATTAATGACTCTATAAGGAATTAAATAAATACCCTAATAGCAGTAGCCCTCATTTCTATGGTAGAAAATTCTACAGTGTCACCAATTAATATACATTCTTTTTCCATTTCACATTTTCAGACTCAAAAGATTTTTAAATAATCCTGCAAATTAAGAGAAAAGAGGGAGGGGAGAAGATTAAGTCATTAAATTATAAAAGTTAGAACTATAAGAGAACTTGTATGTTATTGTATTCAATCCATTAACTTCACATATGAAGAAACTGGGCTCAGAGATTAAGCATTTTGCCTAAACTCACATAACTATATAGTGGTATATCAAATCTTAAAAACCAAAACAATCATCAGACCTAGAATCCAAGGCATGATAATTGACACTATTTTAAAAGACTTCAAACAGGTTAATCTAAGTATATTATATATTTATCTATCTAAATATAAGCATATATTTAAGAAAAGATATTATAATATAAGCATATATTAAAGAAAAGATATAAACCTAGATGCTCTCTAGGTTTATACATTTTAACTATATTGGTGAACACTTCCCAATTATGAGGTAGAATTTACATTAATATATAATTTTTGTGCAGTGACTCAGCCACTTGGAAATTCAATAAGGATATAATGAAGGTAGAAGAAATGGAATGAAGAAAAGTGAAGTAAAAAATGTAATTCAATTTCAAAGCTTAAACTTGATCTAACTCTTGAGAGATTATTAATAGAAATATGATAAGACATCAGTTTATAAATATATAAATAGCATTTTAAATTCTCTGACATTACGTGATAATATTCTGACCCTAGAGCCCTCAAAAAGAATTATGATTCTGAATATATAATCAACTAAATTTATAATAATTTTAACCAAAATATTAATTATATTAAGAATCAATTACAGGGGCAGAGCCAAGATGGCGGAGAAGACACACAATTCATTCTGAGCTCCTCCACTACCCTCAAACTATTTATAAAATTCAGCCTCTGAATTAGTGCTGGACTGACAGAACCCACAAATATTGGGAGTATAATACATTACCAACAAAAGATAATCTCAAAGATCATCAGAAAAGGTCTGTTTTGGTTGGGTGTGGGCACAGGAGGAGGCGGGACTAAGGACAGGCACAACAGGCAGAGCACTGAGGACAGCTCAAGCTGAGCAGACTGGGAGTGGGGTATGGTCTCTGTGGGTGGAAAATCTGTGGGGAGAATTCTACCAAAGGGTCAACTACTTTACCCTGGCACCAAGCCAGTAAATCAGTAGAGAGGTTATAAAACTTCCAACATAAACACAGAGGGAATATACCCCAAAGCTCCAGACTCTCACAGGACATGGCCATACCCACCCAACACCAGGAGTGACTCTGCCTGATCCCAGTGTAGCCAATGATCCCAGCACCACCACTCTTCTGCTGCTGCTTCAGTGCTACTTCCTCTTATCGGTTGAGGAAGCACAGTAACCTCTCATTGGCCCAAAAGCAGACTGGAGCTTTTTTTTGTTATTGTTGAAATGAGTAAAAAGGCAAAATGGCTCTAACTATAGATAGCTTCTATACTGAAAGAGAACAGAATTCAAACCCTGAGGAGAGTAAAGATGAATTGTTTCTAGATGAAAACCCCAAAAAGGAATATGATCTGGTCTCTACCACGCATTGCTCTAATAGAAAAAAATTAAATAAGATCTTAAAAGTGAGCTAAAAGAAGAATGGGGAAAGGAAAGGGAAACTTTGAAAAAGGGTCTGGATAAGGCATATAAGTCATTAAAAGATAGAATGGAAAAAGAAAACAACTCCATGAAAACCAGAATATGTGAATTGGAAAAGGTAAGCAATTCCCAGGAAAATAGAATTTGTGAATTCGAAAAAGAAAATAAATCCTTAAAAAAAAAATTGGCAAAACAGAAAAAAAAATTCCATAGAGCAAAACAACTCATTTAAAAACTCAATTGGAAAACTATAAAAAGAAATAAAAAATAAATAAATGAAGAAAATGATTCATTAACAAAAGGACTGAACAAATGGAAAAGAATGGTTCAAGCAGACATCAAGGATCAGTCAAGCAAACCCCCAAAAATGAAAAAAACAGAAAAAAATTAAATTCTTACTTGGAAAAAAAACAGATCTGGAAAATAGATCTAGGAAAGATAATTAAAGGATTATTGGACTCCCTGAAAATCATGATAAAAAAAAGAGCCTAGAAACTATTTTTCTGGAAATCATCAAAGAGAACTACCTAGATATCATAGAATTGGAAGGTAAAATAGCCATTGAAAGAATTCATCAATCACCTACTGAAAGAGATCCCAAAATTAAAAACTCCAAAAAATATTGTGGCTAAATTCTAGAACTATCGGACCAAGGCAAAAATATTACAAGCAGCCAGAAAAAAAAATTCAAATACTGGGGAGCCACAATAAGGATTACTCAGGATCTAGCAGTGTCCACATTAAAGCATCAAAGGGCCTGGAATCTGATATTTTAAAAGTCAAAGTAACTTGGAATGCAGCCAAGAATAAATTACCCAGCTAAACGGAGCATTTTCTTCCAGGGAAGAGCATGAACATTCAATAAAATGGATGAATTCCACTTATTTCTGATGAAAAAGCAGCTAAAAAAATATTGACCTCCAAATATAGGACTCAAGACAAACATAAAAAGGTAAAAAGAACTCTTGAGATCTATATTTCTGTTATGGATATACAGAAAGAGTATATGTATAATTTGATTTTACTAGAAAATAGGAATTAGAGGTGGAAAAGAGATTGTACCAGAAAAAGGGAAAAGAGGAGGTAAAAAGAGGGAAACTGTATCTCAAGAAGAGGCAAAGGAAACCTATTATATGTGAGGGAGAAAAGGGAGGGGAATGAACATTGTGTGAATCTTACTCTGATAAGATTTGGCTCAAAGAGAAAATATTAGACATATTTGGTTTATGGAGAAACATCTCCTACCTTATTGAAAAAATGGGAGAGGAAAAGGGGAGGGACAGACTAGATAGAAGGGAATAGAGAATTAGGAAGGGAAAGATTTAAAAGGGAGATGGACTCTCAGGGGGAGGGAGGGATATTAAAGAGGGAGGGCTGCATGAGGCAAGTGGTGTTCATAAATATAATAGTGGGGAAGAGGAGAAAGGGGAAAGAGAAAAAGCATCATCTAGGGATAATAAAATGGCAGAAAACCTAGAATTAGTAGTTGTAACCATAAATGTGAATGAGGTGAACTCACCCATAAAGAGAAGGTAGACAACAGACTAGATTAAAAACCAGAATCCTACAATATGTTGTTTACAGGAAACACATCTGTAGCACGGTAATGCATATGCAGTAAAGATAAAAGGCTGGAGCAGAATCTATGATGCTTCAGGTGAAGTAAAAAAAAAAAAAAAAAAAGGAGCGATAGCCATCCTGATCTCAGATCAAGCAAAAGCAAAAATAAATCAAATTAAGAGATAAGGAAGGAAATTATATCCTGCTAAAGAGTAGCATAGATAATGAAGCAATATCAATACTAAATGTATATGCACCAAATGGTATCCCATCTAAATTTCTAAAGGAGAAATTAAGAGAGCTGCAAGAAGAAATAGCAAAACTATAACAGTGGGAGATCTCAACTATTCACTCTCAGAACTAGATAAATCAAACCACAAAATAAATAGGATAAAAGTTAAAGAGGTAAATAGAACACTAGAAAAGTTAGGTATGATAGCTCTTTGGAGAAAACTGAATGGAGACAGAAAGGAGTATACTTTCTTTTCAGCAGTTCATAGAATCTATACAAAATTGACCATAAATTAGGAAATAAAGACCTCAAATTCAAATGCAGAAATAATAAATGCATCCTTTTCAGTTCACAATGCATTTATTGAATGCACTACATTTAATAAAAAGAAACCAAAAATTAATTGGAAACTGAATAATCTCATCCAAAAGAATGAATGGGTGAAACAGCAAATCATAGACACAATTAATAATTTCACCCAAGAGAATGACAATAATGAGATGACATACCAAAATTTGTGGGATGCAGTGAAAATGGTAATAAGGGGAAATATATCTCTAGAGGCTTACTTGCATAAAATAGAGAAAGAGAAGATCAATGAATTAGGCTTGCAGCTAAAAAAGCTAGAAAAAAAGCAAATTAAAAACCCCCAATTTAACACTAAACTTGAAATTTTAAAAATAAAAGCTTAATTAAACTGAAAGTATTAAAAAAAACTATAGAATTAATAAATAAAACTAAGAGTTGGTTTTATAAAAATAACGACAAAATAGATTTTGATAAGAAAAAGGACAGAAGAAAATCAAATAGTCTTAAAAATGGAAAGGGAGAACTTTCCACCAATGAAGAGGATATTGGAGCAATAATTAGGAATTACTTTGCCCAGCTTTATGCCAACAAATTTGATAAGCTAAATGAAATGGATGAATACCTCCAAAAATATAGGTTGCCTAGATTAACATAAGAAGTAAATTGCTTGATTGGTCCCATTTTAGAAAAAGAAATAAAACAAGCTATTAATCATCTCCCTAGGAAAAAAATCCCCAGGATCAGATGGATTTATATATGAATTCTACGAAACATTTAAAGAACAATCAATTCCAATACTATATAATTTTTTTTTGAAAAATTAGGGAATGAAGAACTCCTACCCAAATTCCTTTTATGACACAGACATGGTATTGATATCTAATCCAGGTAGGACAAAAACAGAGAAAGAAAATTATAGACCAATCTCCCTAATGAATATTGATGCAAAAATCTTAAATAAAATATTAGCAAAAAGATCACAGAAAATCATCCCCAGGATAATACACTATGACCAAGTAGGATTTATCCCAGGAATGTAGAGTTGATTAAATATTAGGAAAACTATTAGCATAATTACCTATATAAATAATCAAATTAACAAAAACCGTATGATCATCTCAATAGTTGCAGAAAAAGCATTGAAAACACTTGAGAGTATAGGAATAAATGGACTTTTCATTAAAATAATCAGTAGCATCTATTTAAAATCACCAGTAAGCATCATATGTAATGGGAATAAACTGTAACCATTCCCACTAAGATCTAGGAGTGAAACAAGCTTGCCCACTATCACCATTACTATTCAATGTTGTATTATAGGTGCTAGCTTCAGCAAAAAGGGTTGAGGAAGAAATTATAGGAATTAGAATAGGTAATGAGGAAACCAAATTATCCCTCTTAGCAGATAATATGATGGTATACTTAGAGAACCCCAGGGATTATAGTAAAAAGCTATTAGAAATAATCTACAACTTTATCAAAGTTGCAGGATACAAAATAAATCCACATAAATCAATAGCGTTTTTCTACATCACTTACAAAATCCAACAGTAAGAGATACAAAGAGAAATTCCATTTAAAATAACTGTTGATGGTATAAAATATTTAGGAATCTATATGCCAAGGGAAAGTCAAGAACTACATGAGCAAAACTACAAAACACTTTCCACACAAAGTCATATCTAAACAAATGGAAAAATATTAAGTTCTCTTGGATAGGTCAAGCAAACGTAATAAAGATGACAATACTACTTAAACTAATCTATTTATTTAGTGCTATACTAATCAGACTCCCAAGAAACTATTTTAATGACTTAGAAAAAATAACAATAAAATTCATCTGGAAGAACAAAAGATCAAGAGTTTCAAGGCAACTAATGAAAAAAAAAATCAAATGAAGGTAGTCTAGCTGCACCAGATCTGAAATTATATTATAAAGCAGTAGTCATTAAAACCAGTTTGTATTGGCTAAGAAATAGACTAGTTGATCAGTGGAATAAGTTAGGTTCACAGGACAAAATAGTCAAAAACTATAACAATGTTTTACAAACTCAAAGACCCCAGATTTTGGGATGAGAATTCACTATTTGACAAAAAGTGATGGGAAAATTGGAAATTAGTATGGCATAAACTACGCATTGACCCACAATTAACACCATACACCAAGATAAGGCCAAAATGTGTTCATGATCTAGACATAAAGAAGAACATAGCATAGTTTACCTCTCAGACCTGTGGAGAAAGAAGGAGTTTATGACCAAAGAAGAACTAGAGATCATTATTGATCACAAAATAAAAAACTTTGATTATGTCAAGTTAAAAACGTTTTGTACAAACAAATGCACACAAGATTAGAAGGGGAGCAATAAATCGGGAAATCATTTTTACAATCAAAGTTCTGATAAGGGCCTCATTTCCAAAATATATAGAGAATTAACTCCAATTTATAAGAAATCAAGCCATTTTCCAATTGATAAATGGTCAAAGGATACAAACAGACAATTTTCAGATGGAGAAATTGAAACTATTTCTAGTCATATAAAAAGATGCTCCAAATCATTATTGGTCAGAGAAATGCAAATTAGGACAACTCTAAAATACCACTACACACCTCTCAGATTGGCTAAGATGATAGGGAAAGATAATGACAAATGTTGGAGGGGATGTGGGAAAGCAGGGATACTGATACATTGTTGCTGGAATTATGAACGAATCCAACCATTCTGGAGAGCAATTAAAAACTATGCTTAAAAAGTTAGCAAACTGTGAATACCCTTTGACCCGGCAGTGCTACTACTGGACTTATATCCCAAAGAGATACTAAAGAAGGGAAAGGGACCCATATGTGCAAAACTGTGGCAGCCCTTTCATAGTGGCTAGAAAATGGAAATTTAATGTATGCCCATCAATTGTAAAATGGTTGAATAAATAAATGGCATATGAATATTATGGAATATTATTGTTCTGTAAGAAATGACCATCAGGATGATTTCAGAGAAGTATGGAGAGACTTACATGAACTGATGCTAAGTGAAATGAGCAGAACCACAAGATCATTATACAGTTCAACAACAATACTGTATTATGATCAGTTCTGATCTTCAGTAATAAGATGATACATATCAGTTCCAATTGTTCAGTAATGAAGAGAATTAGCTACACCCAGTGAAAGAACTCTGGGAAATGAGTGTGGTCCACAAAATAGCATTTCTGCTCCTTCTGTTATTGTCTGCTTGTATCTTTTGTTTTTCTTCTCAGGTTATTTCTAAATACGATTTTTCTCATGCAACAGATAACTGTATATTTATGAATACATATATTGTATTTAACATATAGTTTAACATATTTAGCATGTATTGGACTACCTGCCATCTAGGGGAGAAGGTGGAGGGAAGGAAGGAAAAAGTTGGAACAAAAGGTTTTGCAAGGGTCAATATTGAAAAATTACCCATGCATATGTTTTTTTTAATATTTTATTTTATAATCAATTTTATATTGACAAAATCCATGCCAGAGTAATTTTTTGCACTCGCTTCTGTTCCGATTTTTCCCCTCCCTCCCTCCACCCTCTCCCCTAGGTGGCAAGCAGTCCTATATATGTTAGATATGTTCCATGCATATGTTTTGTAAATAAAAAGTTATAATAAAATAAAATATTTACTTTCCTACTAGCTAGAGGCAAGTGCTATACTAAAAGATAGGTGTGCTTTAAATTCAATTGAATATATTAATTTATTAAAAATAACCTTTTAAGGGAAAAAAAAAGAATCAAGTACAATGAGAAATGAGTTTCCCAAATAAAACCATCAATGTCTAACTACTTATATTTTGAATCCTTAAGAAAATATTAATATATTTTCCCACTTTTCACTTTTCTACTTGTGTACCTATAAAGTTTGTTATTTTGTTTTATCATAGAAATGTATGTTCCTTCTCCTATTTTATTCCCTCTACATTTCCTCAAATTTTTCTCATAATATGCTATGTTCTTTATTTTTATAGTAAATAGTATTCTGTTGTATGAATATAACAAATTTATTTGACCAACTATCTCCCAATCATTGCTCATATGTACTGTTTGTAGAATCAGGTTTCTAAAACTAGAAAAACTCTCTAATATATGAACTATGTTAAACATACTATCCAAGTGATATAGCCTTTTCTTGAAAAGCTTGAATGAGGGGGAACTTAACTCTCAAAGTAATCCATTCTTAGAGATAGCTCTACTTGTTGGGAAGTTTTTCCTTATAGTTTGATGAAATCTATCTCTTTGAAGTGTTTACTCTTTGGAGGCAGACAGGTGGCATAGTGAATAGAGTACTGGGCCTAAAGTTATTGAGTTAAAATTTGTCCTCAGGCACTTGCTAACTGTGTGACCCTGAAGAAGTTACTTAACTTTCAAATCTGCTAGATGAGCTGAAGAAGAAAATGGCAAATCATTCCAATATTTTTGCCAAGAAAGCCCTCAAAGAAGGGTCACAAAATGTCAGACATAATTAAGCAATAGCAACAGAACCCTTTTAGGGGCCTCTGGGGGCAAACAGAATAAGTCTAATATCTCTTCAATATGACATCCATTCAAATATATAAATCTCCTTCCTCCAAGTGTGTCCTAACTTCCCAGAGTCAACAGTTGGACACATCTCAACTTGATCACTTTCTTCAATGTCATCCTCAGACCTGAACACAATATGAGAGGTGGAATGTGATCAGATCAGAGCACATTTATACATATCTATACATGGGGATAATAAAAATACACTTTTTTGCATTTAAACATCCTGACTTTCTTAATAAGCCTTAAGCTATCATTAGTGTTTTTAATGCTGAGACTGGTGAATCAAATTTTTCAATTAAAATCCACAGATTTTTTTTTATAGGAACTGTTTTTTGTTGTAAAGTTCCTTTGAAAAATCAAATGTAGTACATTACAAATATCTCTTTTAAATGTCATCCTTTTTAGATCTAAACATTGACACTATCTTCTTATCCTTTTTAATGCTATTTTTTTAATCCAATGTGTTAGCTAAAACTCTCATATCAAGGCCATCTGAAAATGCCATAATCAGGCCATCTATACCATCTATATCCAAATAACTGATGTGTTAAACTGCATAAATCACTTAAGCACTCCACTAGAGACCTTCTCCGAGATAACACTATGCCATTAGTGTCAGACTTTTGTCATTAAATCAGTTCAAAGTGCATATATAACTGTAATGTCATCTAGGCAATGAATAGAGCACTGTCATTCTGATCAGAAACATCAGAGTTTGGATCATGCCCCCAAATTTTGCAGCTGTGTCTCTCAGGGAATATCATTTAACTTATCTCATTCTTTGTTTCTTCATCTATAAAACAGAAATAATAATAAATAACAGGGTCGTGGGAAGAAGAAAATGGCATTGTACATGGAAAATATATTAGAAACCTTATGTTACTATATAAATATCAACAATTTCTCTTCATTCTCCTCTTCCTCCATCTAAGTCAAATCCCTTGGTATTGCCTAAAATGATGCTTGGCTGAAATTTAGATATAAAGCTATATTTTTCTATATCTAAATATTTTTTCTTTTAATAATTCTTAGGTTAAGGTCCTAGTGACAAAATCCAGAAATAAAGAATAGAATTACTTTTACGTTTTTTCCAGATTTCTCTCCAAAAAGATTTACATAGTCTGTTTCAGAAATAAATTCATTTGGATAGCTTTTTTTTTTCTGATCATCAATCTATAATTATTGTAGCTTAAGATCTGTTGATACTTGCCCCTTATTCCTGTACTGTTACTTAATATATATACACACACATACATATATACAAAATACACACACACACATATATATATATATATATATATATATATATTTCTCTTCATTTCCAGCAAAATGAAATTATTTTGTTTTTAATTATTTTTTCTAATTTTACAAATATAACTGTAATTTAAAAATGTTTTAATTTACATTTCTTTGATTATTAATTAGTTTAAATTGGATGTTTTCAATTCAATTAAAGATATTATTCAGTGGCTACTGTGTTCATAGGCACATTGTATTAAACCCTATGAATTAAAAACAAACAAAAAATCCTGGCTCTTAAGCAATGTATATTCCACTGCAAGAATACTTTATGGATACAGAAAAGTAATGGATGCAGAGATCATTTTTAAGAGAAAAAGAACACTACCAATCAAAGAAATAAGGAAAGGTGTCATATAGGATGTCGAGCTTGAGTAAGGGTATTTTAGGTGTGAGAGATTGCTAGAAAGGAGAGATAGTCTTTTAATTTCTAAGAATTATTAGTTGTCCAGTTTAGCTGAAACAGAGTTTGTGAAGAGGAATAATATTAAATAAGTCAAAAAAGATCAGATGAGTGGTTTATGTCAATGTAATAACAAATTATAATACTACCTAAATAAATTTACATATTAACAGAATGCCAACCCATCAGCCAATTATGTTATAGGACAAAATAATGACAGCTACAGTATCAAAAGGTCAATCTATGGAGGAATCATGGAGGGGGGCAGGCAGACAGTATAGGGATAAGAAGGAAAAATCAGCCGATCTAAAAATACAATAATTTTACAGTGATAGAAAAAGTTATCCAAATGAAGAGTTTATTGTTTGAACATTGTAAATATGAACATATGTAAATAAGAAACAGGAGCATTCAAAAATATCATTTAGGGTTCAATAACGCAAGAACACTAACTACTGATATAAGGGCTATCTATATGATTAGAATTCCTGAGTAAACTAAAAAAACAATTTGGACTAAACTGAGTTTGGAATAACGTCTTATACTATATGTGTCAAAATAAACTCTAAATGGAAGTCACATTTAAATTTAAAATGTCACATTATAGGGTAACTTAGAGAACAGAGATACCTTTGTACAACTAGAGTAAAAAGTCTAAATTTTACAAGAGATAAAGATGATGACAAAAATGGATAGATTCTTTCAATCTCCCAAAACAGCGCAGTATTTAGCACATAGTAAGTACCTAATAAACACTAGCAGACTGAAAGAATGGAAAAGCTTTTGCAAGATAAAATCAATGTTACTAGCCAATAAAGAGAAGGTTCTTTTTAATTTGTTTATGTGTGTATGTTTGTGTGTGTGTGTGTGTGTGTGTGTGTGTAACATACATATCCACATATATGTATCTTTGTAGAAGATAACTCTGGTAAGGGTCTGATGAACTATACATTATATATATTGATACAAATATAGGAGAAATTCCTCAATAGAGAAGTGATCATAGAATGTAAGCAGGTGACATTTGATAACAGGGATTGCAAATTATCAATATTCATAAGAAGAAAACTAAATAATTACTATTAAGAGGCATAAATTCTAGAATCATCGTGGTTTCAGTCAGATTCACTAGGATGGCAAAGATGACAAAAATGGAATATATTGAATACTCAAGGAACTATGAGAAGACAGATGGACTAGTATATTATTAATAGAAAATGAATTGGTCCAACAATTCCAGAAAATAATTTGGAATCATATTAGAAAATTAACTAAACTGTGTATATCACCTGACCCAGTGAATGAATGAATAGGTGAAGAAGCATTTATTATGTGCAAATCACTATGCTAAATGAAAGAAACATAAATTCAAAATAAGATTGTCTCTATTATCAAGAAGTTTACATTTGAATTCAATGAATTCCATCCTTCTTTATAGATAAGGATTGTAAATCAAGGAAAGAGGTGAGTATAAGCCACATTTAGGCAGTATTTGAAGATTCAGTTACTACAATGACTATCTATAAAGATTACTTTCCTGAGTTATGGCATTAAGGTTTGGGCTGGAAGTAGAGGTCTAGTCTTGTGAGCATTCCTGCTCCAGTGCTTATTTGACTGAAAGTAGCAGTTGATTGATAGTTCATGTTGGTGGTAGTAGAGATAACTAAAACCTTCATCACAAGAGTTGTTCCTCTGAATGATGATTATGGTTCTTGAGCTAGAAATATTTCTATAATATCAAAGACAGGGGTAAAAGATCCCTTGATTTTTTTTTAAAAAAGAAACTATTTATAGTAGCCCTTATTGTAGTAGCAAAGAATTTGAAATGAAACAGGATCCATTTAGTGGGAATGGCTAAACAAATTATGGTATATGAATTAGAAGCAGAAATAGAAGAAATCATAGACCTTTTACATACTGAAGATATATTGTTATTATTAAAAAATGATTCAAGGGATCAACCCAGCAAATTATACACTTATAAAAATAAAACCTTCACTTCACTTGGCTGCTTCAATTATTCTCTAATACAGATACAATAACAACTGGAATTTATATTGTACTTTTTGCTTTACTAAAACCACTATATTTGATCTTTAAAACAGCCATGTAAAGGATAAGCCACAGGAAAAACAAAAAAGATTCAATGCAAAAATTGAAATGAACATTCATCACTGTTTTTGCTATATTATAGATGATTCTTTCTCCTGCTGAAAATCATACTGGTGGTAAAGCAATTGTCTTGTTAAGTTTGTTAAAAAAAAAATGTAAAGAAAGAATCAGGTAATTTGTTTATTTCCTTCACCTTCAGCTCCTATTGCTGCTATTTCTATCCTATATCATCTAATCTCATTTAATTACTCACATAGATGGAAAGAATTGCATAAACAATTATATTCAGTTAAATAACCATCAATATACTTTTTATTATTGATGTAAAGGATATTATTTTTTCCCCTATTGAGCTCTATTTGCCCACAGAAGAAAATCAATAATGGCCCAAGTAGAAGTCAAAAATAGTAGTTGCCGCCATAGCAGCAGCAACAACAATAACATTAAAAACAACAAAAAAAAAAATTATTATTGACTAAAGCAGTTTTTCCCATCTAGCACATATGCTACATTTATTTGCTGATTTACAAAATAATGCAAGAAATAGTTACATTATAAAAAACAAATTTTAGATCCATATTGGGATCAGTTGAAGGTATATGGGAGAAGGAAAAGAATGAGGGTAAAGGGAATAACTCAGAAAGCTAGATTAAAGATACCCCCAAATATAGTGTATTAAGTTTCCCTAAAATTCCTACTTTGATGACTCATTGTAGTATTCCTAGGTTCCTTGAAATTGTGATAATGAAGCTTAAGTTCTGGTAGTCTCTAACATGCTGAAAAATCTTTGAATGTGATTTCTACACTAAGTCTGTTTTCTGGGACCAGCCTAACTAAATATTATTGTGCTGATTGTATTGAGGTCATGTAATGAAAAATACTCCTAAAGCTAACTCCAAATCAATCCAAAAAGTTTAATCTATCTTCAAAGGAAAAATACAAAGACAAACAGATAATAAATAACATTCTCTCCAAACAAATATGTAGTACGATAGATACTGAAGTGTCTCCATTCACAATAATTAAGAGCATTGTCATCACTTCATAATTATTGATGATTTTTGAAATGATAACAACTAGAGATCCCTCCACCTTTCTTTATGCTTTGCCTCAATAAATAAAATAATTGGTTTCTTTGATTTATAACCACTCCAATTTACAGGTGAAGTAGGGAACTACCTTCACACAACTTCCATAAGGCTTGTCGTAGGCTTAAAAATTGATCACAAATAAAAAATGTGTATAATCCACACAAATTTTAAAAGTTTAAGAAGTTTTAAAAATCTGGCATGGCCACAAATCTTCACTAAACATTTTGCAAGCCCACCAAACATACTTTGGGGTCAAATACAGTTCAAACTTTTCTCCAGATATATTGCTGAAATCAGACTGGATTCTAGTCCATTTTCTTTCAAAGACAGCCTTGAAGTCAACTACTGCCTTTGAGATAAAACAATTTCTCCTAAAAACTTAAGCTGAAAAACTTCAAATTGTTACTAAAATGGAAGCTACATTGTTAAATTATGTATCCATTTTCAGATGCAACACAGTGTGCTCCTCAGAACTGTACTAACCCAGCCCAAGAATGGAGGAAGTGTCTAATGAAGAAAGGTAAAGAAATCTCTGGTAAAGATAGCAACATGAAACATTATAATTGAACATAGTTCTCCTAAGAAATCCCCAAGTAAATATTTTTTAAAGTATCAAATGAAGCAGTAATCAATAAAACCAGAGAACAACACAAGTAAGAACCTTCATCCAACACAAATTTCAATAAAAAGATGACAAAGAGCCTACAGTATTAAATTGAATAAATTTGGATTTTGGTCCCAAACCATTGAAGTTACAACAAAGGAAAAAACAATTTCCTGGTTAATTGCTGTTCTTCATTCTTTAAGAGAACCAAAATGATGTCACAATATTGGGTCAAGGTACAGTGTGTCTGACTCTGACTGATAGATCAATATGAGTTTAAAAGGTTCTATAACATGTTGTACACAAATAGTTCATGGGAACATTTGGAATAGAGATGTCTCTAAATGTGATTATCTTGTGTTTCTTGTGAGCTATTACAATTCTGCTTTGCTCATAGAATACAGTGGATTCTTGTGATGTGGGTACAGCATATTGGATGATCCTGTGCCAGTATTTCTCATATCTTGTCATCAATTCCAATTGATTTTCTAATAAATCACTATTTTAAAAAAAGGACTAAGTGTCAGGCATATATGGAGACAAGACTCAAATTTCTGTTTGGGGATTACATAGGCAGAAAGAGACAGAAATATGGGTAAAGGAAGCACTTATAATAATGTACAGAGGCAGAGGGGAAAGTGAAGGATTTCAGCAAAGGACAAGAACTTATCCCACATCTGGGTCAAATTCCCTATTTCAAATTAATACCACAAAGTTTAGGAGGAAGGGAGAAAGAACAAGCTAATCCATATAGAACTGGTATTGTTGTTTATTCTTCGTTCTGAAAGAGTACCATGACATCAGGGAGGTAATGTCATGACATGTAAGTGAATTGGATTATTTAAGTAAGGGAGGGTTGTGTAAGGTCTCCTGCCTCACTTTCCTCTCCAGAATTATCTGAGTCCAGTGGCCAGATATAGATCAGGTTGGTTGGATACAATCCTGGGCGCAATGGGAGACAATGGTCTTTATAAGCTCAGTTTGACTGAAGCCATATCCATTCAATGATGAAGGCTAAGTAGTAATTGAGGCAAAGAATGACCTCTTTCACCTAGTCAAAAAACAAACAAACAAATAGACATAAATAAGTAGATAGATTGATAGATCAATAGATCAATCTGTGATAGAAGCACCCAGGAGGAGGTGGGGATAGGACAAAACAGTGTCCATACACTCTGTCTAAGGGAGTAGAGTTTGATTGTGGCAAAATCCTAATTCAGAAGCTGAGGTTGGAGATATAAGAAATTAGAAGAAAATTTCTAATGCAATGAAGAACTATTACAGCATAAAGAAAAGTCTAAGAAGTAAACCCAAAAGATAAGAGGACCTATTTATTTTATTTATTAATAAAAGTAAAGCCTAAGAATAAAAACTGATTTACCCCCATTGACTCAAACAATAGATGATAAAAATGAAACTGGATATGAAAAAATTAAATGAGTACTCTTGATGGGAAAATAAGATAATAAAGCAGAATTCAAAAGTCATGGCCTCAAAGTGATGCAATGGCTAGAACATTTTGCATCCTCTTCAAAAAATAATACTAAAGTAATAAAAAAAAAAAGTTTAAATACCCAGAACCAAAAACTTTCCTACAACTATTAAAAGGAAAGGAAAAGTTAAAATATAATATGTGAAAAGGCTAAAATAGATGAACTCATAGCTATGAATAACTTATGTTTTAAAAAATAAAATATAAACCTAGTAGGGAAAATGTACTTTAATAGAATTTCTAGACTTGTATTTGTCTAGACTTTAATAGAATGCTATAAGCAATCTGCCCTCTCCAAAAAAAGGATGAGTGTTAAACTGAAAACAAAAAGAAAAAAAAAGAAATATAAATATAATTTATAATTTTGAAACTGCTAAAAGCAAATGTTTATATAGTTATATGCAGAGATAAGACTGTAATTCCTTCAGAATCATCCTTCTAGTCAAAGATTGAATAAAGACAGAGGTAAGCCCAGGATGTGGTTTTGTTTTGCTTTGTGGATTTTAATGGAGAAAGAATAAAAGTATAAGTATCATGATCAGATTCAGGGTTCACTGAACAGAGATAGGCAAGAAGAATAGGATAAAACCTTTTCATTTAAAAATTCTTAGTGTTGGTCTTCCTCTTTTTTCTCCCTTAATTTGTTTTTCTTTTTTAAAAAAAAGGGAGTTGGAAAAAAAGAGAGAAATATGATATATTATAGAGTGCTGAAACTCTTGAGTTGATGCACTGAGGTCAGGACAGCTGAACACTTGAGGCTAACTACTGATTGGACAATACTCTATGGGCATATGCGTGGAAAATGGCCCTTCCTGCTATCCTGTGCTGGCTTGATGATTGGTGTACACAGAGGATTGTAGGAGGGACTAGAGGGTGGACGTCACTTTGGCAGTGGATGAGGAAGAAGAGGGTGGCGGAGATCCTACTTCCACCCCCTTCACTTCTACCCCTAAAGACCAAGAATAAAGACTAAGGACTTTTGCTTATGCTGACTCCGGATGATTCTAAGGTATCCTGGGTGCTAGCGCAGTCGTCACAATATATGATAAAATAAAAATTCAATTAACAATGACAATGAATGGGTATAGAAGGTATTCACATATGTAATGAAGAAGGGTATTAAGATAGATGGGAAAGTATGATCTAATAATATGTTGTTTACAATATTAACAACACAAATATTGGAATCACAAAGATCCACATGAAATTACAATTAAGGGATAGGCAGAATAGAATTTATGATGTCTCTATTTATTATTTAACTACATGTGGATATGTTTGCTTTTAATGTTGTTTGTTGTTATTTTTGTTGTAAATATGAATTCAAAAAAGCACTAGTGGCAATTATCTTCTTAGATGAAGAAAGATAAAAATAGCCATAATTTAAAAAAATAAGTAGGGAAATTACATTATATTCATAGGCATTGTCAATAATAAACTACCAATATTATATATGTGTGAGAGAGATATATGTATGCTAAAAGTTATGCCAGCTAAGTATGTAAAGGAGAGGTTAAGTATAGGAGAAAGAGATAGAAATATTACAAAATTTTAAAGCCTTTTTTTTACATAAATTAGACAAATATGACAAAATGACAGGCAAAAATAAGTTAAATATCTCAATAGAATTTTAGGAAAATTAGATAAAGTATTTTTTGCCTTGGGAATTAAAGAAATTATACACATTCTTCAGATTGCATGACACATTTGCAAATATTGATTATGCTAAAACATTAAAATATATAAATAAGTGCAAAAAACCCAGAAATATTAAACACATTATTTTACAAGCTACAATCTAATGAAAATGTAATAAATAAAAGGTGCTTCAAATAAAAGTTTCCATTTTAAATGAGAACAATTTCTGATATAAAATTAAAGATAATAGAAAACAAAATCAAATAATAAAGTAAAAGTAGAAGCTCCTTCTGAAGAAAATATGAGTGAATGTGATTTTTAAAATAAAGAAAAATCAAGCCATCAAAATAAATACCAAAGCAAGAGCATATAAGATATATGAAGAGGAATCCAAAATATTAGAAATCATTTTGCTCATTTACAAGTTGACAAACATATTTTATTTGAAATGGCTAAACATTTATTTTTAAAAAAATATGAAATCCCCAGAGCAGAAGAATAACAAGCAGAAAATTATAATAATTCAGTCTTAGAAAAATTAATTGAGCAAGTCATCAAAGAACTCCAAAAAGAGAAAAAAAATAGTAGAAACAGGTAGATTTACAAGCAAATCTCATCAAACATCAAAATTACTGTTACCTTTAATGTTACATAAATTCTCTTCAGAAATACAAGAACAAGACAATTGAATAAATTATTTCTAAGACATAACAATGATTCTAATATCCAAGTCAAAAAAGATAAAACTCATTAAAAGATAAATTGGAAAAAGAAAACTTCCTGAAAAACAGAATATGTGAAATGGAAAAGGGAAAGAACTTCCAGGAAAACAGAATTTGTGAATTGGAAAAGGAAAGAACTCCTAGGAAAACAGAATATGTGAATTGGAGGGAAAAAAAATAACTCCTTAAAAAATTTGTGAAAGGGGAAAAAAGTCCATAGAACAAAACAAGTCATTTAAAAATTCATGTGGACAAATACAAAAAGAAGTAAAAAAAGAAAGTAGATCAGGAAAATAATTCATTAAAAATAAGAAATGAACAAATGGAAATAAATGACTCAATGAGACATCGAGAATCAGTCAAGCAAAACCAAAAATATGAAAAAATAGAAAAAAATGTTAAATGCCTACTTGGGAAAAAACAGACTGGAAAATAGATCTGGGAAAGACAATCTAAGGATTATTGGACTCTCTGAAAACAATGATGAAAAAAAAAAAAGAGCCTAGACACTAATTTTTAGGAAATCATCAAAGAGAACTGCCTAGATGTCATAGAATCAGAAGGTAAAATAGCCATAGAAAGAAGTCATTGAACACCTCTTGAATGAGATCCCAAAGTTAAAACTCCAAGGAATATCATGACTAAATTTTAGAACTACCACACCAAATTAAAAGTATTACAAGCAGCTAGAAAACAACAATCCAAATACTGAAGAGCCACAATAAGGATTACTCAGGATCTAGTAGCTTCCACATTAAAGGATTGAAGGACCTGGAATCTGATATTATGATAGGCAAAAGAACTTAGAATACAGCCAAGAATAAACTACCAGGCTAAACTGACTATTTTCTTCAAGAAAGAAGATGGGCATTCGATGGAACAGGTGAATTCCTTTTATTTCTGATGAAACAAACCAGATCTAAACAAAAAATTTAACCTCCAGTGTTGGAATCTTTACAAACTGCTAACTAATTAGAGTTGATCTGATCTTACAAGATGTTATGGGCCAGAACCTGAAACAAGGTACTAAGTAGGACTAATTAGTACAATGCTTGTGTTTACACCTTTACTCATTGGAGTTCACAAGTATGCCAGATTCACAAAGTAAACTTTGTAACTTTGTGAATTCACATCTCCCTTAAAGCTCTTAGGGCCAGAGAGCACTATGGGAGAAAACCCATAATCCCATTTTCTCAGAAGATATAAGGCCAGTGAAGAGAAATCTATTCCAGAATATTTTCCATTTGGTGGCAGAAGAGAGTTCAGCTGGATTGGAGAGGAGCACTCTGGTGCAGACACAGAGCACTTTGGGAGATTTCAGCGGAATTACGCCAGAAGCCCTCTCTCCTAGGCAAGGCAAGAAAGAATATATTCCACTTGGCTGGCTGGTGGCAGAAGAAGAGTTTTTGAAGGAAGAAACTACAAGTCGAGAGTTCAGTGGAAGATTAAGAAGGTTCTCTCAGAGGCACAACCAGATTCATCTTCATCTCACACCACTGTGGTTGGTGGCTGGGCTCCTGCACCTCCCCCACTGAGACCAAGCTGGTCTGAAAGACTCACCAGAAAGCTAGTCGAGCCCCAAGTGAAGGAGACAAGAGATTCATTCCATCTATGTGCTGGCTGGAGGCAGAAGAAAGCAGAGGCAGAGGCTGAAGGACAAAACCTTTGGATTTGGAGACATTCGGAGGGCTCTAAGCTAACCGGGCTATATTAGAGACAATAAAAGATCTGAACTTTTATCACCTGGATGCGTTTTGAGAAGAAAAAGATCATCAC
Source organism: Antechinus flavipes (assembly GCF_016432865.1). Lineage (NCBI taxonomy): Eukaryota > Metazoa > Chordata > Mammalia > Dasyuromorphia > Dasyuridae > Antechinus > Antechinus flavipes. The sequence goes on along the minus strand of NC_067400.1, from coordinate 194,497,178 downwards.
ACTCCAGATATAGGTCTCAAGAAAAGCATAAAACAACTAAAAAGAACTCTATAGGGAAAGAAGGGAAGGGGGTGAACATTGTGTGAATCTTACTCTCATCAGATTTGGCTCCAAGAGAAAATATTAAACACATTTGGTTTATAGAGAAACTTCTCTCACTTATTGAAAAGTGAGAGGGAAAAAGTGAAAAGGGAAAGGGTATGCTAAATAGAAAGGAATACAGAAACAGTAGAGGAAATGTATAAAAAAAGGGGAGGGACTCAAAAGGGGGAGGGCTGCTTGAAGCAAGTGGTGCCCATATATTAAATACTGGGGAGAAGGGTAAGGGGAAAAGGAAAGAGAAAAGTATAATCTGGGGATAATAAGATGGCAGGAAATACAGAATTAGTAGTTTTAACCATAAATGTGAATGGAGAGAACTCCCTCATAAAGTGGAGGAAGATAGGATTAAAAGCCAGAATCCTACAACATGTTGTTTACAAGAAACACATTTAAAGTAGGGTGATACATACAGAGTAAAGGTAAAAAGCTGGAGCAGAATCTATATGCTTCAGGTGAAGTTAAAAAAAAAAAAAAGCAGAGGTAGCCATCCTGATCTCAGATCAAGCAAAAGCAAAACTTGATTTAATTAAAAAGGATAAGGAAGGAAACTATATCTTGCTAAAGGGTATCATAGATAATGAAGAAATATGAAACATATAAGCACCAAGTGATATAGAGTCTAAATTCCTAAAGGAGAAATTAAGAGCCCTGCAAGAAGAGAGAGACAGCAAAACTATAACAGTGGGAGATCTCAACCTTGCACTATGAGGACTAGTTAAAATAAATAAGAAAGAAGTTAAAAAGGCAAATAGAATACTAGAAAAATTAGGTATGATAGCTCTTTGGAGAAAATTGGATGGAGTCAGAAAGAAGTACACCTTCTTCTCTGCAGTTCACTGACTATATATTAGGATTTAAAGACCTCAAATTCAAATACAGAAAGCCAGAAATAGTAAATGCATCCTGTTCAGATCACAATGCAAGAAAAACTACATTTAATAAAAAGCCAGGGGAAAAAAGACCAAAAAATAACTGGAAGCTGAATAATCTCATCCAAAAGAATGAATGGGTGAAACAGCAAATTATAGACACAATTAATAATTTCATCAAAGAGAATGACAATAATGAGATGACATACCAAAATTTGTGGAATGCAGCAAAAGTGGTAATAATGGAAAATTTTATATCTCTAGAGGCTTTTTTGCTTAAAATAGAGAAAGAGAAGATCAATATATTGGGCATGCTAGTAAAAAAAAATAGAAAAGAAGCAAATTAAAAACCCCCAATCAAACACTACACTTGAAATTTTAAAAATGAAAAGAGAGATTAATAAAATAGAAAGTAAAAAAACTATTGAATTAATATATAAACTAAGAGTTGGTTTTATGAAGAACCTAACAAAATAGATAAACCTTTGGTAAATTTGATTTAAAAAAGGAAAGATGAAAATCAAATTGTTACTCTGAAAAATGAAAAGGGAAAACTTTCCATTAATGAAGAAGAAATTAGAGCAATAATCAGGTGTTACTTTGCCCAACGTTATGCCAATAAACTTGATATGAAATGAAGGAATACCTCCAAAAATATAGGTTGCCCAAATTAACATAGGAAGAAGTAAATTGTTTTGTTAGTCCCGTTTTAGAAAAAGAAATAGAACAAGCTATTAATCAACTCCCTAAGAAAAAATCCTTAGCAATCAGACGGATTCTACCAAACATTTAAAGAACAATTAATTCCAATACTATTTAAACTATTTGAAAAATAGAGTATGAAGGACTCCTACCAAATTATTTTTATGACACAGACATGGTACTGATACCTAAACCAGGTAGGACAAAAACAGAGAAAGGAAATTATAGCTCAATCACACTAATTTTAAATAAAATATGAGCTAAGAGATTACAAAAAATTATTATCAGGATAATACACCATGACCAAGTAGCATTTATACTAGCAATGCAAGGGTGGTTCAATATTAGGAAAACTATTAGCATAATTGGCTATATCAATTACCAAATTAACAAAAACCATATGATCATCTCAATACATGCAGAAAAAGCATTTGATAAAATCCAACATCTATTCCTATTAAAAAAAATAGAGAGTATAGGAATAAATAGATTTCTTTAAAATAGTCAGTAGCATCTCTTTAAAACCACCAGTAAGCATCACATGTAATGAGGATAAACTGGAATCATTGCCAATAAGATTAGGAGGTGCCTACTATTACTATTTCTATTCAATATTGTATTAGAAATGCTAGCTTTGGCAATAAGAAATGAGAACGAGATTAAAGGAATTAGTGTAGAGTAGAAAAAACTAAATTATCACTCTTTGCAGATGATATTATGGTATATTTAGAGAACCCCAGAGATTATGCTAAAAAGCTCTTATAAATAATCCACCACTTTAGCAAAGATGCAGGATACAAAATAAATCCACATAAATGATCAACATTTTTATATATCACTAACAAAATCCAACAGCAAGAAATAAAAAAAGAAATTCCATTTAAAATAACTGTCAATAGTATAAAATATTTGGGTATCTATCTACCAAAGGAAAGTCAGGAACTATATGAGAAAAACTACAAAACAGTTTCCACACAAATAAAATCATATCTAAACAATTGGAAAAATATTAAGTGCTCTTTGATAGGTCAAGTGAATATAATAAAGATGACAATCAATACTCCTTAAACTAATCTATTTATTTAGTGCTATACCACTCAAACTCCCAAGAAAGAAAAGATCAAGAATTTCAAGAGAATTAATGAAAAAAAAAATCAAATGAAGGCAGCCTAGCTGTACCTGATCTAAACTGTATTATAAAGCAAAGGTCATCAAAACCATTTGGTACTGGCTAAGAAATAAACTAGTTGATCATTGGAATAGGTTAGGTTCACAGAACAAAATAGTCAATAACTATAGCAATCTTGTGTTTGACAAACCCAAGAATTCCAACTTTTGGGATAAGAATTCACTATTTGATAAAAACTGCTGGGAAAATTGGAAATCAGTATGGCAAAAACTAGGCATTGACCCCTTAATCCTGTATATGAAGATAAGGTCAAAATGGGTTCATGATCTAGACATAAAGAATGAGATTATAAATAAATTAGAAGAACAGAGTATCCTCTGTTTATTTATCAGACCTGTGGAGGAGGAAAGAATTTGTGACCAAAGAAGAATTAGGGTTCATTATTGATTACAAAATAGATAATTTTGATTATATCAAATTAAAAAGCCTTTGTACACACAAAACTAATACAAACAAGATTAAAAGGGAAGCAACAAACTGGGGAAACATATTCACAGTTAAAGGTTCTGATAAAGGCCTCATTTCCAAAATATATAGAGAATTGACTCTAATCTATAAGAAATCAAGCCATTCAAGGAACTTGGTATGCAACCAAAAATAACTTACCCAGCTAGAATGAGCATCTTTTTCCAGGGAAGAAGATGGACATTCAACGAAGTAAGCGAATTTCACCATTTTTGATGAAAAAGCCAGAACTTAACAAAAAGTTTGATCTACAAATATAGAACTCAAAAGAAATCTAAAAAGGTAAAGATTAATCTTGGGAACTAAATTTCGACTATATAGATATGTATAAAGAATACATGTATACCTTGTTCTAGAAACTGATGTGGAAAGGACATTGTACCAGAAAAAGGATAAAGTGGGGGTAGTACATCTCATGAAGAGGCATAGGAAACCTATTATATCTGAGAGAAAGGATGGAGGGGGATGAATATAGTGGGTATCTTACTGCCTTCAGAATTGGCTTTAAGTGAAAAATCTTAGACATATTCAATCTATGGTAAAACTTCTCCCACCTCATTGAAAAGTGAGAAGCTAAAAGTGAAAAGGGAAGGAATAAGCTAAGCGGAAGGGAATCCGGAAACTGGGAGGGAAAGAGGTAAAATAGGGGGAGGAACTCTAAGGTGGGGGGAGGGATACTAAAAAGGGAGGGCTGTGAGAAGCAAGTGGTGCTCACAAGTTTAATACTGGGAAGGGGGGTAAAGAGGAAAGAAAAGAAGGGAGAAAAGCATAAACCGGGGTTAACAAGATGGCAAGTAATACAGAAATGGTCATTCTAACCATAAATGTGAACGGGGTAAACTCCCCCATAAAGAGGAAGTGGTTAGCAGAATGGATTAAAAGCCAGAATCCTACAATATGTTGTTTACAGGAAACACACCTGAAGCGGGGAGATACATGCAGGTTAAAGGTAAAAGGTTGGAGCAAAATCTACTATGCTTCAGGTGAAGTCAAAAAAGCAGGGGTAGCCATCCTGATCTCAGATCAAGCGAAAGCAAAAATTGATCTAATTAAAAGAGATAAGGAAGGGCACTATATCTTGCTAAAGGGTAGCATGGATAATGAAGCACTATCTATATTAAACTTATATGCACCAAGTGGTGTAGCATCTAAATTCTTAAAAGAGAAATTAAGAGAGCTGCAAGAAGAAATAGACAGTAAAACTTTAATAGTGGGAGATCTTAACCTTGCACTCTCAGAATTAGATAAATCAAACCACAAAATAAATAAGAAAGAAGTCAAAGAGGTAAATAGAATACTAGAAAAGTTAGATATGATAGATCTCTGGAGAAAATGTAATGGAGACAGAAAGGAATACACTTTCTTTTCAGCAGTCCATGGAACCTATACAAAAATTGACCATATATTAGGACATAAAAACCTCAAACTCAAATGTAGTAAGACAGAAATAGTAAATGCATCCTTTTCAGACCATGATGCAATGAAAATTACATTCAACAAAAAGCCAGGGGGAAGTAGACCAAAAAATAATTGGAAACTAAATAATCTCATATTAAGAATGATTGGGTGAAACAGCAAATCATAGACATAATTAATAACTTCACCCAAGAAAACGATAATAATGAGACATCATACCAAAATGTATGGGATGCAGCCAAAGTGGTAATAAGGGGAAATTTCATATCTCTAGAGGCCTATTTGTATAAAATAGAGAAAGAGAAGGTCAATGAATTGGGTTTGCAACTAAAAATGCTAGAAAAGGAACAAATTAAAAACCCCCAGTCAAACACTGAAATTGAAATTCTAAAAATAAAAGGAGAGATCAATAAAATTGAAAGTAAAAAAAAACTATTGAATTAATTAATAAAACTAAGAGTTGGTTCTATGAAAAAACCAACAAAATAGACAAACCCTTAGTAAATCTGATTAAAAAAAGGAAAGAGGAAAATCAAATTGTTAGTCTTAAAAATGAAAAGGGAGAACTCACCACTAAAGAAGAGGAAATTAGAGCAATAATTAAGAGTTACTTTGCCCAACTTTATGCCAATAAATTCAACAACTTAAATGAAATAGAAGAATACCTCCAAAAATATAGCTTGTCCAAACTAACAGAGGAAGAAGTAAATATCCTAAACAGTCCCATCTCAGAAAAAGAAATAGAACAAACTATCAATCAACTCCCTAAGAAAAAATCCCCAGGACCAGATGGATTGACATGTGAATTCTACCAAACATTTAAAGAACAATTAACTCCAATGCTATATAAACTATTTGAAAAAATAGGGATTGAAGGAGTCCTACCAAACTCCTTTTATGACACAGACATGGTACTGATACCTAAACCAGGTAGGCTGAAAACAGAGAAAGAAAATTATAGACCAATCTCCCTAATGAATATTGATGCTAAAATCTTAAATAAAATATTAGCAAAAAGATTACAGAAAATCATCCCCAGGATAATACACTATGACCAAGTAGGATTTATACCAGGAATGCAGGGCTGGTTCAATATTAGGAAAACTATTAGCATAATTGACTATATCAATAACCAAACAAACAAAAACCATATGATCATCTCAATAGATGCAGAAAAAGCATTTGATAAAATCCAACATCCATTCCTAATAAAAACACTTGAGAGCATAGGAATAAATGGACTTTTCCTTAAACTAGTCAGGAGCATATATTTAAAACTATCAGTAAGCATCATATGCAATGGGGAAAAACTGGAACCTTTCCCAGTAAGATCTGGAGTGAAGCAAGGTTGCCCACTATCACCATTATTATTTAATATCGTATTAGAAACACTAGCCTCGGCAATAAGAGTCGAGAAAGATATTAAAGAAATTACAGTAGGCAATGAGGAAACCAAACTATCACTCTTTGCAGATGATATGATGGTATACCTAGAGAACCCCAGAGATTCTACTAAAAAGCTATTAGAAATAATTCATAATTTTAGCAAAGTAGCTGGCTACAAAATAAATCCCCATAAATCCTCAGCATTTTTATACATCACCAACAAAACCCAACAGCAAGAGATACAAAGAGAAATTCCATTCAGAATAACTGTTGATACCATAAAATATTTGGGAATCTATCTACCAAAGGAAAGTCAGGAATTATATGAGCAAAATTATAAAAAAGTTTCCACACAAATAAAGTCAGACTTAAATAATTGGAAAAATATTAAGTGCTCTTGGATCGGCCGAGCGAACATAATAAAGATGACAATACTCCCTAAACTAATCTATTTATTTAGTGCTATACCAATCAGACTTCCAAGAAAATATTTTAATGATCTAGAAAAAATAACAACAAAATTCATATGGAAAAATAAAAAGTCGAGAATCTCAAGGGAATTAATGGGAAAAAAATCAAATGAAGGTGGCCTAGCTGTACCTGATCTAAAATTATATTATAAAGCAGCAGTCACCAAAACCATTTGGTATTGGCTAAGAAATAGATCAGTGAATCAGTGGAAAAGATTAGGTTCACAAGACAGAATAGTCAACTATAGCAATCTAGTGTTTGACAAACCCAAAGACCCTAACTTCTGGGATAAGAATTCATTATTTGATAAAAACTGCTGGGATAATTGGAAATTAATATGGCAGAAATTAGGCATGGACCCACATTTAACACCATATACCAAGATAAAATCAAAATGGGTCCATGACCTAGGCATAAAGAACGAGGTTATAAATAAATTAGAGGAACATAGGATAGTTTATCTCTCAGACTTGTGGAGGAGAAAGAAATTTGTGACCAAAGATGAACTAGAGACCATTACTGATCACAAAATAGAAAATTTTGATTACATCAAATTAAAAAGCCTTTATATAAACAGAACTAACGCAAACAAGATTAGAAGGGGAGCAACAAACTGGGAAAACATCTTTACAGTTAAAGGTTCTGATAAAGGTCTCATTTCCAAAATATAGAGAACTGACCCTAATTTATAAGAAATCAAGCCATTCTCCAATTGATAAATGATATGAACAGACAATTTTCAGAGGATGAGATTGAAACTATTACCACTCATATGAAAGAGTGTTCCAAATCACTATTGATCAGAGAAATGCAAATTAAGACAACTCTGAGATACCACTACTCACCTGTCAGATTGGCTAAGATGACAGGAAAAAATAATGATGAATGTTGGAGGGGATGTGGGAAAACTAGGACACTAATGCATTGTTGGTGGAGTTGTGAACGAATCCAACCATTCTGGAGAGCAATCTGGAGTTATGCCGGAAAGGTTATCAAACTGTGCGTACCCTTTGATCCAGCAGTGTTTCTATTGGGCTTATATCCCAAAGAAATACTAAAGAAGGGAAAGGGACCTGTATGTGCCAAAATGTTTGTAGCAGCCCTATTTGTAGTGGCTAGAAACTGGAAAATGAATGGATGCCCATCAATTGGAGAATGGCTGGGTAAATTGTGGTATATGAATGTTATGGAATATTATTGTTCTGTAAGAAATGACCAGCAGGATGAATACAGAGAGGACTGGCGAGACTTACATGAACTGATGCTAAGTGAAATGAGCAGAACCAGGAGATCATTATACACTTCGACAACGATATTGTATGAGGACATATTTTGATGGAAATGGATTTCTTTGACAAAGAGACCTGAGTTTCAATTGATAAATGACAGACAGAAGCAGCTACACCCAAAGAAAGAACACTGGGAAACGAATGTGAACAATCTGCATTTTTGTTTTTCTTCCCGGGTTATTTTTACCTTCTGAATCCAATTCTCCCTGTGCAACAAGAGAACTGTTCAGTTCTGCAAACATATATTATATCTAGGATATACTGTAACATATATAACATATATAAAACTGCTTGCCATCTAGGGGAGGGGGTGAAGGGAGGGAGGGGAAAATTGGAACAGAAACGAGTGCAAGGGATAATGTTGTAAAAAAAAATTACCCTGGCATGGATTCTGTCAATATAAAGTAATTATTAAATAAAATTAAAAAAAAAAGAAAAACAAAAAGAAATCAAGCCATTCTCCAATTGATAAATGGTCAAAGGATATGAACAGACATTTTTCAGATGAACAAATTGAAACTATTTCTAGTCATATGAAGAGGTGTTCCAAATCATTATCGATCAGAGAAAATCAAATTAAGACAACTTTGAGATACACACCTCTCGTATTGTCTAAAATGACAGAAAAAGATACTGATGAATGTTGGAGGGGATATGGGAAAATTGGGACATTGATACATTGTTGATGGGATTGTGAATGAATCCAACCATTCTGGAGAGCAATTTGGAACTATGCTCAAAAATTTATCAAATTGTGCATACCCTTTGATCCAGCAGTGTTTCTACTGGGACTATATTCCAAAGAGATTCTAAAGGAGGGAAAGGGACCCACATGTGTAAAAATATTGTGATAACCCTTTTTTGTAATGGGCTGAGGCTTGAGTTGATGCACTGAGGTCCCAAGCACATGAGGCTAAATAGTAATTGGACCATACTCTATTAATATATATGTTTGGAGAAAGAATGGCCCCCGCCCACTCTTTGTGCAAGTCTTGATGTGTTGTATAGGAAATGACGATTTTGGTGGGTGAAGGTAGGGGAATGGAAAGGGAAATGGAAGGAGAGACTGCTGGCTGGCGTCTTGACATAGCTGCTCGCGTTGCTATCATGACCATCCTTCACCTGCAATCCCCTTTTCACCTGCAATTCCCCTTCACCTCTGCTGGCTGGCTTCCTCACAGGTGCCCATATTGCTATCGCAATCCTTCTTCATCTCTACTGAGAATAAAGATTGAAGATTTTTCCCTTAACCTGAATTTCTGACTATGGCTGATTTTAAATACGGTCATCACACTTTTTGTAGTGGCTAGAAATTGGAAACTGAATGGATACCCACCAATTGGAAAATGGCTAAATGAATTGTGATATATAAATGTTATGTAATATTATTGTTCTGTAAGAAATTACCAACAGGATATTTTCAGAGAGACCTACAGAGACTTATATGAACTGTTGCTAAATGAAATGAGCACAATCAGAAAATCATTATATACAGCAGCAAAAAGATTATATGATGATCAATTCTGATAGATGTGGCTGTTTTCAATAATGAAATGATTTAAACCAGTTTCAATTGTTTAGTAATTAAGAGAGTCAGCTACACTCATAGAGAGAACTATGAGAATGGGCCACAACATAGAATTTCCACTCTTTCTGTTCTCTCTCTGCATGTGAATGGCACTGTCTTTCACAAGTCTTTTGGAATTTCATTGAATCTCCTTATTTCAATATAAACTTTAAAAGAAACAAGTAATATATAGCAGAAATATTTAATTTCATCTCCAACTGCCTTTTTTCTGTCCTTTGCATGTGAAAATATTCATGCTTATTAATGTTTATCAAATTCAACATTAACAAATTTACAAAATAGAAAATTTAAGAAAAGGGAGTTCTAAGGAGGGTTAGCAGATATTAATAGTAGTGATTTTTATGGAGTTGTGAGAATTAATTAAGAAAATAAATGTAAACCAGATGGCAAATCTTACTATATCATATAAATGGTAGCTATTGCTATTTATGATGATGATTTCTAAGGTAATTATTACTATAGCAATCTTCCTTTTTTGTTCTCTTTATATTGAAATATATATTTTTGTTGGTGTTTGTTTTATTCTTGCCCAGTATACTCTGAACTTCATTTGGAGACTTCTATTTGACTCCCCAAAGCCAAGTTTTATTTGAGATTGAGTTTTCCACCTCCTTGGTACCCCCCCTCAGTGCATGTGTCTAGCACAGTCTACTTGAGAAATCAGTGAGAATTTTTGTACTGAGGGTCAAAAGATTCTGGCTCCATTGAAGTACTTGTGACACAGCTTACCCTGTATTTTAAGCTGTAGAATCTTGAGATTTCTTTAATGGGTGCAAATGTGCAAAACTTCAGCAGTATCCATTTCCTAAAAGCCACATCCAAATACTTTTAAGTAATTATAATGGCCCCGAAGTGTAACCAGATTAACTCAAATAGTTACCAAGGGGGAATGTTTTCCACCTTAAATTGCTACTTTGCTATTCTTTAGTCAAGGTGAGATTTTTATCTCAGTTTTAGTTATTCCCTTATGGTTCAACATTTTGTTTTCAGCTACCTGCCACTGATTCCCAAATCTAAACAGTTCAGCATTAAAATTCTTTTTTTTTTTTTTTGAAATACAAATTTGAATGCACTTTATTTTTTTTTATTTTTTTTTATTTTTTTATTTTTTTTTATTTTTTTTATTTTTTATTTAATAATTACATTATATTGACACTCGTTTCTGTTCCGATTTTTCCCCCTCCCTCCCTCCACCCCCTCCCCTAGATGGCAAGCAGTCCTTTATATGTTGGATATGTTGCAGTATATCCTAGATACAATATATGTTTGCAGAACCGAACAGTTCTCTTGTTGCGTAGGGAGAATTGGATTCAGAAGGTATAAATAATCCGGGAAGAAAAACAAAAATGCAGATAGTTTACATTCGTTTCCCAGTGTTCTTTCTTTGGGTGTAGCTGCTTTTGTCCGTCATTTATCAATTGAAACTCAGGTCTCTTTGTCAAAGAAATCCACTTCCATCAAAATATGTCCTCATACAATATCGTTGTCGAAGTGTATAATGATCTCCTGGTTCTGCTCATTTCACTTAGCATCAGTTCATGTAAGTCTCGCCAGTCTTCTCTGTATTCATCCTGCTGGTCATTTCTTACAGAACAGTAATATTCCATAACATTCATATGCCACAATTTACCCAGCCATTCTCCAATTGATGGGCATCCATTCATTTTCCAGTTTTTAGCCACTACAAACAGGGCTGCTACAAACATTTTGGCACATACAGGTCCCTTTCCCTTCTTTAGTATTTCTTTGGGATATAAGCCCAATAGAAACACTGCTGGATCAAAGGGTATGCACAATTTGATAATTTTTTGGGCATAATTCCAGATTGCTCTCCAGAATGGTTGGATTCGTTCACAACTCCACCAACAATGCATTAGTGTCCTAGTTTTCCCACATCCCCTCCAACATTCATCATTATTTTTTCCTGTCATCTTAGCCAATCTGACAGGTGTGTAGTGGTATCTCAGAGTTGTCTTAATTTGCATTTCTCTGATCAATAATGATTTGGAACACTCTTTCATATGAGTGGTAATAGTTTCAATCTCATCCTCTGAAAATTGTCTGTTCATATCCTTTGACCATTTATCAATTGGAGAATGGCTTGATTTCTTATAAATTTGAGTCAGTTCTCTATATATTTTGGAAATGAGGCCTTTATCAGAACCTTTAACTGTGAAAATGTTTTCCCAGTTTGTTGCTTCCCTTCTAATCTTGTTTGCATTAGTTTTATTTGTACAAAGGCTTTTTAATTTGATGTAATCGAAATTTTCTATTCTGTGATCAGTAATGGTCTCTAGTTCATCTTTGGTCACAAATTTCTTTCTCCTCCACAAGTCTGAGAGATAAACTATTCTATGTTCCTCTAATTTATTTATAGTCTCGTTCTTTATGCCTAGGTCATAGACCCATTTTGATCTTATCTTGGTATATGGTGTTAAGTGTGGGTCCATGCCTAATTTCTGCCATACTAATTTCCAATTATCCCAGCAGTTTTTATCAAATAATGAATTCTTTTCCCATAAGTTAGGGGCTTTGGGTTTGTCAAACACTAGATTGCTATAATTGACTATTCTGTCTTGTGAGCCTAGCCTTTTCCACTGATCCACTAATCTATTTCTTAGCCAATACCAAATGGTTTTGGTGACTGCTTCTTTATAATATAATTTTAGATCAGGTACAGCTAGGCCACCTTCATTTGATTTTTTTTTCATTAATTCCCTTGAGATTCTCGACTTTTTATTGTTCCATATGAATTTTGTTGTTATTTTTTCTAGATCAATAAAATATTTTCTTGGAAGTCTGATTGGTATAGCACTAAATAAATAGATTAGTTTAGGGAGTATTGTCATCTTTATTATGTTCGCTCGGCCGATCCAAGAGCACTTAATATTTTTCCAATTATTTAAGTCTGACTTTATTTGTGTGGAGACTTTTTTATAATTTTGCTCATATAATTCCTGACTTTCCTTTGGTAGATAGATTCCCAAATATTTTATGGTATCAACAGTTATTCTGAATGGAATTTCTCTTTGTATCTCTTGCTGTTGGGTTTTGTTGGTGATGTATAAAAATGCTGAGGATTTATGGGGATTTATTTTGTAGCCAGCTACTTTGCTAAAATTATGACTTATTTCCAATAGCTTTTTGGTAGAATCTCTGGGGTTCTCTAGGTATACCATCATATCATCTGCAAAGAGTGATAGTTTGGTTTCCTCATTGCCTACTCTAATTCCTTTTATATCTTTCTCGACTCTTATTGCCGAGGCTAGTGTTTCTAATACGATATTAAATAATAATGGTGATAGTGGGCAACCTTGCTTCACTCCAGATCTTACTGGGAAAGGTTCCAGTTTTTCCCCATTGCATATGATGCTTACTGATGGTTTTAAATATATGCTCCTGACTATTTTAAGGAAAAGTCCATTTATTCCTACAGCATTAAAATTCTAAAGCGAATTGTTCACGGTATGGAAATTGTTGAAAATAGATTAATGCAACATAACTATCCCACTGGGGTCATTGAGGAATATTGAAGAAAAAAAATTAATGTAAATATTGTACTTTTTGTGATAGGCATAAGCTAGCTAAAATATT